>NW_014577105.1:435955-440208 GCF_000485595.1 Priapulus caudatus | reverse complement strand
ACTGCAACTTGCCAGCTTTATAGGCTTATGTACAATCTATCATAACGCCATTGAAAATAAACCTCATTATATCTGCGATACTTATATGCCGAGTAGTAATTAGCGGGGTTATAGCTTAGTAGCGTGTCGAGTATTCTGTCCCTCATCACTTGCTATGTGCGCCGCCGTCCAATTTTCAGCATATCTGCATGTATAGACCCTTCTTAAAATTATTCATGGACCTCGGGTGTCTGTGGGACTGCCGGCACAAATGTAAATGATCAACGACAATTAATGTAAAATAACCACAAATGTCATAACAGTGTCAACCACACAATATAAACACTTTAATTGTTTAACTCCAAATGTTAAAAACTTTTTTCATTGTTAATGAATAAGTTTATTCAGGAGGTTAATAAAGACAAACTTTTCCTTGTAATAAAGACCAATTTGTCTTTATTTAACGCATTGTTATTACAATGTATGTATGTATGCTATGTTGTGATGGTTGTCAGCTGTGTGTGTCGGGCATGTGTGTCGTGTGGGCTTGTGCTTGTGCGTGGGGTGGAGCACTGTCTGTGCCATGTGACTCTGCGCTGTCATGATGTTAATTGAAGAATGATGCCAATATCAGTGACTTGTATAACGTATAGATATATAAATCATACATCATATCATTATATTGCTTAACTGTATACTTATGTATACATATATTTATATATCCTTATTTTTATGTTAATATAGATCTCCAAGTAACACTCGTCACTCGTGATAATACGATATGCACTGAACCAAAAGAGGACCAACTCGGCTGCGATTCTAGAATCGCAGTCGAAATTGCTTCGAAATCGCATACACACGGTGAAGCGTGCGGCCGATCGCATGCGGTTGCAGGTTGCAGCGACGAGCAACCAAAAGTCGCAAGTCTGCGCTAGGCTTGCAGCTTTGCGACGCGACGCGATTGCATTGCGACTGATTTTCTGCAACTGGTTGCAAGTCGCAGCGACGATCGCGTTGCAGAGAAAGTTCGACATAAGCACCCCTGCGACTGTCAGCGACGGGTCTGCGACTGGAAAATTGTCAGTCGCAGCGCAGTAGCAGCGAGTCGCACATGTTCTACTCAATGCGTTTATATAAAATTGTACATAACCATAAAGCTGGCGGCGATAAGTGAGATTGGCGGTATTACGAGGGGCGGTATAACGAGGTTTTTCCGTAGTCTACAATTTTGCCACACATCCACACACCTAGCCCCCACACACACCTCCCCCTACATCCCCTAAAAAAAAATATTTAAAAATCTTTTAAAAAAAATTAAAAAAAATTAATAATTAATAAATTAATAAATTAATTAAACATTAGGTATAGATCGGTACCCCATCCCCTGTGGGTTTTCGGACTAGTGGGTTTTCGGACTAGTGCGCTTTCGGACTAGTGGGCTTTCGGGCTATTGGGCCGTCGGACTAGTTTCACTACGTACTGTTGGCATCCAGTGTAGACGTTTGTGTAAGTAATACAAACGTTTGCGTACGCAATACAAATATTTGCGTAAGTTACGTAGGCCTAAATGTCTGCGCGCACATCACTACAAACAGAAATTCTTGTTTAACGCATAATCACATGCGTACCGTTTATATTTACAGCATACCCACGTAATCATATCATTATGCGTTCGAATCTACGCAGAAAGGTGCATAGCATTGCAGTCAGCTACTGGGTTTGAGTCCAAGTTTCGGCACGTGCGCGAGTACAGCAGACCTTTCCCGTTGTATTTTGGCCCAGATAGTAAAGTATATATGGCTTGTATTTTTCAGTTGCTGTTGCATTCCGTTCTGCATAGACGATCTGAAAGATGCTGTGCATAGTTGTCCCAGTTGCAAGGAGCGGATTGGAACGCACAAGAAGATTTAGAACGAATCTGTTAGTACTCTGAGAAAAGTTGCAAGCAAGGTTGTCCTTTGATGCTTTAATGAAAGCCATTGTTGTCTGTGTCTCACACCCGTTCGCACAGTGATCATGCCATAGTTCGATACATAATTGATGCTCCGGCATGTCGCTACACGTATACTATATGTGTTTAAATTGTATTTCGAATAGCGACATACTTGATTAACGCATATTGAAATGCATCGTGGGGTTTTCACAGAACATGCTTGTCTCTCTCTCTCTTTTTCTCTTTCTCTCTCGCCCCTCTTTCTTTCTAACGTTTTGTCTATAAAATGTGAAGTGCGAATACAGTTTTCAAACCCGAACTAATGCTAATCAACCCACATTACTTGCTAGCATACAGTGCTAAACAAGTGGTGCCCCCGGACGCCCCGTCCTTGTGCAAATCGAAGGTTTGAGTTAATATATGCAGCGGCACGCTCCCCCTACTGGCAATTTAAACAAAACAGGGAATAGCATATGGGAATTACCTGGGAATTCGACCAATCTGAATTCGTGGGCAACAGTGACTGACTTGACACAGCGTTTGCTGGTAAGCATGTCATGGTAGCATCGTTGAAAAATTTTGGGATTTCAAAGCGCACGAAAAACGATAATAAAACTTAAATAACCCTAATTACCTCAATGACTACGCCCCCCGCATGCCACTCACGATGTTTACTCGGTGACGTCGCCCTCCCAAATCCCATTGGTTGATACAAATCACGTGCCTCAAACTCCTCAATGACTCAGTGTTGTCATATTGAAGGCACATCCATAATACACAAACCCGATAATCCTCAATAGCCGAACGCTTAGAGCTCAGCCGTCATGGCTGAAATGTCATTGGATCGAATCCCTGCGCCTACAGTTTTTAGACGAGCGGCTGCGGCCTGCATGCCTACAGTCTACACAAACTGCATGCGCATGATTTGAAAGTAGTAAATCGGCGCAATACGCGCACTATTTCGTATCACTATTTTATCCTATATTTTTCATAAGATAATGGTTGGATTTTTAAAATCTTTGCAACTTTTATTAGTCGAAATCTTATTACATAGGATACAAGTAACGTGGCCGCTGTAAAACAGAAGTATGATATTATTTACAACAATTTCTTTCTGACATGTCCGTGACGAATGCCCCTGCCCTATGGGGGCCCAATATCACGTCAGTGAGCGCAGCCTATACTGCTCCACCATCCACACCTTCACTCGGCGAGCCTCGCTACACTGGAGACGCCAGTGCTATTGTATTGTTAGTCTGTGACAAGGCCGTCGTACACACACACATCACATGGTCATGGGTAATATTGAATAAGCTGTATATTTCGCGGTCGTTGAATTTCTCTTCCGTTTCGCGTCATTGACGGAGCAGTTCTTCAGTGATTCTCGTGCTTTGACGTGCGTCAAACTCCTCAATGACGTCACAGTGTTGTCATATTCAAGGCACATCCATAATCCACAAACCCAATAATCCATAATAGCCAAACGCGTAGAGTACGAACGTCACGGCTGAAAGGTCCTTGGATCGAATCCCATCTGTTTTTTAATAATTTTCCTGTTTTCTGTATTTTTCTATCTTTATCCATTTAACTATTTTTCCCCAATTAACGCAAATATTTACATGATTTATTTACAACAATTTAATAACAACAAATAATTTTTAGAACAATTAAATTATTTAAAAAAAGGGTTAGGGTTAGGGTTAGGGTCACGTATTTTCACAGGCACGTGATTTGTATCAACCAATGGGATTTGGGAGGTATGCAGGCCCTAGCTGCGTGTGTATAACTAAGCCGCATATTTCGCCGTCGTTGAATTTCTCTTCCGTTTCGCGTGATTGACGGAGCAGTTCTTCAGTGATTCTCATGCAATTAGACCTGCGCGATGGCGTGCATATGTTTGGTAGTGAATTAGACCCGCTAAAATTCGAGACTGTTTGCTGGCAGCAATCGATCCGTGCACCGGCCTTTCGATTTGGCGCACGGATCAATAGCTGCCAGCACGTGATACTTTCGTAGGACGTTCCCGCGATCGCGTGCGCCTTGCCGCGGAACTGCGCGCAAGATCCGCATTCAGCGGGCAGGATCAACACCTCTCAGGCAACGCTTCTATGGTATCCGGTCTCTTACTGGGTTGGTGTGTACTGGAAATGTGTCATAAAAAATGTAAATAGTGCGCACCCGATATTACTGCATAGGCCTATATATATATATATATATATATATATATATATATATATATATATCACAGTACGTACTATACACTAACTACGTAGTACGTAGTTAGTTACGTCGTGTTAGTTATATATATATATATATATATACATATACGTGTATATATATA
>NW_014577105.1:432360-435930 GCF_000485595.1 Priapulus caudatus | reverse complement strand
TATATATGTATCACAGCGTACATTGCCAAATCGTGAACGGTATTGGTATTCGCTGTTGGTATATTGCATATTGGCATATGCATACTGGCATATATATACGCATATTGGTATATGCTACAGTATTGGTATTCGCAATGTATACATTGTGAATGTTATGATCTACATCCGTTTTTTGATTATCTAAAGCACCCGCATCATATAGGCCTAGTATCATATAAACAAATATCGCATCATCACTGCTCCTCTATGCGAGGGAAAACGCGCTCATGTGAAATTATTTAAGTCTGTATTGCTCTAGTTGGGGGCGGGCGTCCTTAACTCGTATGTATACACGTGCGTGGGTGATCGATATTTGCATTTACATATCGGTTACTGTAGGATAATAACATTTGGTATCGAATTACGTTCATCTCTTGTCAATGCAATCGTCCATGTTGGAACTGAGCAATAAATAAATGAACGTCGCTACGATTCAGAAATTTATCGCGAGGAAGGTGCAGCAAAATCTTTAACGAACATAAAACATGCTAAAGTAATAAAGGTATTATGTTATGTATCCCTCACTATTTGATTTTTCTTCGTTGTGGATGGTATTTCCACGCGAAGAATGTGTCAGAAGATCTCGCGAATTCGTTGAGTGTTCTTTGATACACCGGTCTATGCTAATAAGAGGTTTACATCTGTTGTTTTATGTTTGGAGAAAACGAATAATTGGTGATAGGGAGACAACTATTAATATTCAATACCACTTGCTGTAACTAGAATGGGAAATATAGGCTAGCATTTACTATCGAAATAAGTAAAGGGGATCGTTGGGAATAAAAGTATATATTAAATTGACCTCTCAAATTTTATTAAATTATAAATCTGTTTAAAATAACTGTGGAAGGCGACCGCCTAATATTTATGCCTCCATTTCAACATTTCATTGGCTGACAAAACAGGCTCCTAAAACTATTGGGAGGAGTACCAGAGATGTTACAAGACTTGTAAGATTTTGTCGATCGTTTTGCTATTTAAAATATATAATTAACATATTTATTACTATATGTTTGCTTTAATCACCGACCTAAAATATCTAGATGTTCACCCTTTATTTAAACTTATTTACTTCATGTTATATGTTTACCGAATGAATATCAAGAAAACTAAAAGAAGGAACGAAGAAAGGAATGAAACAAGAAAAGACCCATTCTACGCGATGTATTTGTTTGCAGAATGCAGTAACATACTGTGATTGCAATTCATTTAGAAATTAAGATAATGTAAATTTATATGGTACATAAATATTTCTCTGCCATAATTTATTGATTGTATTTACATCTTATATTGCGTTACGAAAAGTCAGGGGTCAGCCATTATATATATGTAGTTTATAAGCGTAATTTCGGGCGGTGAAAGTTTGATACACTACAGCCCGTATTGTAATATTTTAAATATATACGTTTTGTACTATATTTGAATATTATGAATAAATTCCGTCTCATGGTTGTAAAACAGTGTTTATTAGTTGTTAATTTGTTTGTGTTTATTAATTTAGACACGCGATTATACATTTACCATGCAAATTATACACATTATACGTGGTCAATATGAGTCCTAAATACTATGTAAAAGCACGGGAAACATCTTTTGCGTGTAATTTTATTTTATAATAACATAACAAAACGTTCAATCTAGTCTTATATCAAGCTTATGTGTTTATACTACAGACAATAGGACGTAAACCAACGTGTTGAAATTATACTTGCATCTAAACCAATATTGTTTGAATTTATTAATAATTTATTAAAATATTATAATACCAACGTTCATGCTCATTCACAAGTGCCAACACATTACTCATCATGTTGATAGTCAAAACATTACATATATCTTGTTAGTCAACACATTACATATCACGTTGTTACTCAACACATTACTTATCATGTTGTAGGTTAACACATTACTTATCATGTTGTTAGTCAACACATTACTTATCATGTTGTTAGTCAACACATTACTTATCATGTTGTTACTCAACACATTACTTATCATGTTGTTAGTCAACACATTACTTATCATGTTTGCTTAGTCAACTGACAATACGTATGCACAGTTGTTAGTCAACACATTACTTATCATATTGTTTAGTCAACACATTACTTATCAGTTGTAGTCAACACCTTACTGTATCATTTTTAGTCAAACATTACTTTCATGTTGTTACTCAACAACATTATTCTTATCATCGTTTGTTAGTGCAACAATTACCTTATTCCATGTTGTTAGTCAAGCACATTACTTTATCAACGTTGTTAGTCAAGCGATCATACTTATCAGTTGTTAGATCTAACAACATTACTTGGATCAGCGTTGTTATCCGGAAGCACATTACTAATGCATCGTCTGTTAGTCAACACATTAGCTTATCATGTCTGTTTGTCAACACATTCTTATCCTGTTTGTTAGTCAAACACATTACTTATCCATGTTGTTAGTCAACACAATTACTTAATCATTGTTGTTTAGTTTAACACATTACTTATCATGTTGTTACTCAACACATTACTTATCATGTTGTTAGTCAACACATTACTTATCATGTTGTTAGTCAACACATTATTTATTGTGTTGTTGGTATGTTTGTTTATCCTGTTTTTTAAACTGTTCAAGTAATTGTTTTCTAAAGTACGTGGATTTTCAACACAAATATACGCAGTTAGCTTCGGAAAAGACCATGGCTTTATATGCGTACTCCACTCTCTGTTTTAATGCCGATAGGGTGTGCAAATGTGTTTATATATTTATATATACATAGTTTAATATTAAGGAAACTATGTATATCAGGAGTGTATAATAGGGATCCCTATTATACACTCCTGATGTATATACAAATATAAAAACACACTTGTACACCCTAGATCGGAATTAATACAGAGGGTGTGGAGGACCCATATAGAGCCATTGCCTTTTCCGAAGCTAACTGCATTATATTTGTGTTGTAAATCCACCTAGGCCTACGTTAGAAAACATTTACTTGAAGCGGGCAAACATTCCTATATAGCACTAGACAAACACCGAGCCCTCGACCCTATGTCTTATACTATACTGACATCCACCCAGACGGATTTATTTCTCTATTAGAGGGGAGCAGTTCAGTGGTAGATGTAACAGTGCTTGGCAGGACGGAAAGAATATTGTATTGGGCATAAGGATCATTGTAAGGAAGAAACCCCCGTTAGACCGAATAGTGTCTGATAGAGAGAAACAACAATTGCAAGCTTAAAAGCAGAGGCGACTAGGTGTGAGATGGAGCTTCCACCCCCGTATACTCTGTAGTCATTCTCAACAAGCGCTTGCCCTACCCTCTTAAATTCACACTCCCAACTACATCGCTCAAGCTTCCTGTCCGACTTCTTTCTAGCGTGCGGGTGAGCGCTGCCTCTTTCTCTCTCTCTCTCTCTCTCTCTCTCTCTCTCTCTCTCTCTCTCTCTCTCCCTCTCTCTCTTTCTATCTATCGATCTATCTATCTATTTATTTATCTATCTATCTATCTATCTATCTATCTATCTATCTATCTATCTATCT
>NW_014577105.1:427348-432350 GCF_000485595.1 Priapulus caudatus | reverse complement strand
CCGTCGTCGTTCTCTTCGTACGTCGTCGGTGTCGACGTCGTCTCCTCTCTCTCTCTCTCTCTCTCTCTCTCTCTTTCTCTCTCTCTCTCTCCCTTTCTCTCTCTCTCTCCCTCTCTCTCTTTCTATCTATCGATCTATCTATCTATTTATTTATCTATCTATCTATCTATCTATCTATCTATCTATCTATCTATCGATCTCTCTATCTATCTATCTATCTATCTCTCGCTCGCTCTTATATTTCTCGCTCTTATATTTCCCTCATTCTTTTCTCTCTTGGGTGTTCTCTTTTTCACTTCTCTCACTATTGCCTACGTCACCTGCCGATTGATTCAGACCTTCAATGAAAATTTGTTTTCTGGTAACCAACGAATAATGAATTTCAACAAAATCTATCATATAAAGTTCCTCATCTTAATAATCGTTGCCTTTTAAATGTGGAATTTTAATTATTCATTATAAACTGCTGTCTATTATTTCTATTTCTATTTCTAATTTGAATTATTAATAGTTAATTGCGAAGTAAACGACGTGAGGGTTTAATTGAGTTAATCCTCCTTTTCCAGAAGGAAGCTTATTCGTCTCCTCCTGTGGAGTGTGCAGTGTATTCACTAGATGCAACATATGGATGCGTGGCATGATGCGATTTAGTGCGACGTCAACGTTTAATTACTATATAAGGCCAGAAATGGCGTTCACGAAATATTTATATTACATTAGCATATAATTAACTATAATAACATGCGTGCTTCACATTGCCGCTTGGACATACGTCACATCGCATGTTCTCGAGTTGGCATATTATGCCATCTATACGGTTACCGTTAAGGCCCGTTCTGGTCATTAGTACACACGGAAATGAAACTAAAATTAAATGAGGTTTAATAGCACTAGACTGCTGCACTTTGAGTTGCCGTCCAGCGCACAGTACTGTGCTCTGTGCGGTCAGATCGGGTTACCTTGCCTTAAAAGTTACTAGTCCCAGCTGTTTTTGACGGCTGAAACCAAGTCAACCCAAAACTCGCCTTTAATATCGGGTGCGCTATAGATCCAACGTTATTCTGGGGCTACATCTGTCATGATGCTTCAATTCGCTAATTTTACATTATATTTACGTTTATATTATACGTACATTAATATGTTCAAAGCATCCGTGCTCATTGTGTCGTGTTCGCACGCAGCATCGAAATACGCGACGACGCCGCTACATGTTGCCATGCAACCAATAATCGCTGTCATCGTTTCGACCCTCAGCTCGTATGGTTGTCATGCAGCAGCTATGGTGTATGATTTGTCAAATTAGTCCAACCATATGTAGATTTCCAAACTAACCACATAATATTTCAAAAAACCACATATTACAAATCGCAAACATACCTATACCGGATTTTGTGCGATTTCTATGACAAATTCAACAAATTTTCAAAAACATTGTTCAACACCTTAGCGCAATTAAAAAAAACAATTTAAAGGAGAATATCCTGAATTCCAACGTGGTAGAATGAATGCATGTGTAGAACTGTACGGAATGACTGATATCCTTAATTTATTCATACTTGGAATAACCTATATAACCTATATGTTCGTTCATGTGTGTCTGTTTTATGTATTTATATGTATATTTGTATGCGTTGATGTGTTTGCGATCCAATCTGTTCGGTATGTATATGTATGCATTTAGTATTTGGGTATATCAATTATTGGCCGTGTGCGTCCTATTTGTATATTCGATTATCTCTGGTGTCATGACAACGCGAATGCTATCCGACATTTTCCGGGCTTAATTTTGCCGAAAAATAACACGATTTGAGTTGTCTTTGAGTGGTCCAAGAAGGCAATGTTCCATAGCAAAATTTTATTCACGAAGCTAGTTGACTTTGCGCCACATGAGTGATATTCCTGGCGCTGTTGCGGAAATAAGCGTAATGGATTCCGACGTAACATGGGAAAGTAAACTTAAACAAAATGTAAAAACTATAAATGAAATTGTTTATCGTTAGATAGCATACATATGCCTTCCACGCCACCTCATGATCCAGGCATACCCCGCAATCTTGCATTTCCTTAATCGCATTTTACATGTCTCGAGTGGAATCAGGGTCCTAATAACAGGTATCAGAAGTAGATAATAGGGAATCCCCTATTATCTAATTCTGATATATATTTATAAGTTTATACTGCACATTTATCTATTAGCAGGATTACAGTATGATAGCGATGAGATATATTCACGAGTTTCATAGTCTATGAGGAATACGCTGTCAGCACAACGTAGCCCATCCATCCTGATCAGCGGCTTATATGCATGCATTGTGAATTGACGTGGTTTTCTCAGGGCATCAACGTTACCTTTTCTTTTGTAGGTGATGGTTGAGATGCCAGTTTATTCCTTTCTGCGTCGACAATTTCATGGACATAGGCCATTCCTGTCTAAACTATAAGACACTGTTTGGCATATAGAAGTATATAGAAGAGACTGTAATGAAATCACCACGTTTACACTATGGTGCGTTGGACCCGTTTTATATCTCTCCTAATTATCTAAATGTTGCAAAAATAGTGCTTATATTACAAATAGTGATAATCGATATTTTCTTGTGACTATAGTAACTTTATAACACCCAAAATCATCGTCCGTTCCTGGTAGGCAGTAAAATCACAAGTGTGTGTGGGCCGGGGGGGAACCACATCTCGTTATTACGTTTACGTCCGAGTGTGCGTGCGTGTGTGCGTGCGTATGTGTGCGTGCGCATGTGTGTGTGCGCGCGTAAGTAGCTATAATATGTGTTTGTGAGTTACTGTCGTGTTGTTACTGTTTTTGTATTTGCTTGTTTGGTCACACACGCACACACCTCCCCGTTGGACTATCCGCACTTCAGACGCGCTTTTTGGCGTCCTACAACCAAATCACGAGCCGTGAGTCAATTCTGATTTAATAATTCTGTCTATAAATGTAATTCAATTGTCACGCAATTGTCAATAAATGTAAAAGTGAGATTGCATGCGCACAATTATAATCACACGTACACGTAAAAACAACACAAAGCATGTAGATAATCATTAGCAGTTTATTTATTGCTAACGTAACTGCACAATAACAATGTAACAGAAAATATAATTTACAAAAATCATACTCGAACAGCACTGCGCTTCGTCAGGTTATGTGATTACTTATGATACAGATGTGATTACGGAGATACGTATATGAAAGGCGAGTAAATATGTGGCTTCAGTATTTTGCGATCGTATTGCGATCATTTGAATCGGTGCGGTAAATGGCAATTTAAACAAGCTAAGGTATTACAAGTAGAATAATTGTGACGGGTGAAGGCATTAGATTAAGGGATAGGCGTATATGATATCGCGTTTGAGTGTGAGAAATCACGGATGAAGGGGTGATACTGTGAATAAATGCATTCTATTGAATGCGTGATATAACAAATGATGGTGAGATATTGCGGATATGGGTGAGATATCAGATATAAGGGGTGATATTACGAATGATTGTGTGATATTACAGATGAAGGTGTGATAGTACAGATGAAGGTGTGATATTACGAATGATTGTGTGATATTACAGATGAAGGTGTGATATGACGTGAAGTGGTATGACGTTACACGAGAAGGTATCATATTATCGGTAGGTGCATGATACTACAGGTAAAGGCATGATGGTACATGTAAGCGTGTGAAACTATGGGGGAGTGCATGAGTGCAGGTAAAACTATGATAAAGCGTATGAAGGTATGATAGCGCACGCTAAGATATCGTGTTATCGGTGAATGTTGGATTAGCTCCGAACGTCTCTCTGGCGGCTCATGCAAAGGTGATGCCAACGACGACCTATGGCGTCAGTGTATGCAAATGTTATATTTGTTGACGAATGTATGACCTATACGGTTGAAATGATGATAGTATTCGTAAAGACATAATATAATGGGTGATAATATGGTATAATGGGTGATCATATGGCATTATGGGTGAAGGTATGGTTTTATGCGTGAACATATAAAATTTCTGATTAATATATGATAGTGCAGGTTATGATATTACAATGATCGTAAACGTAGATAATAAGTAATTGATAACCTCGTGAATGTGTTCTGATACTAGTAACAAATACGTCCGTTTACTAGCTGAAGTGTGATGCCACTAGTGATGATCTTATCATGTTACTAGCAAAGCAATGAAAAGACAATTCGTGCAGTGGGTCGTATGAAGCATGGTGCATGAACGTGAATGTGAACACATGAATCTGCATCACGTCTAACAACGCAAACGTGCTGGCGCACAAACCAAGCATTGACCCCTCGATGCACGAAGGATCCGGTGTCCTATACTGTCTATAAAGTATGTGATAATAATTAATAACACAATCAGGATAACGGTAATTAATGTAATAGCAAACACCGGTAATTCCTATGTAAATAGGTATGTGCGAGAATACGTATAATAAAGCTGCAAGTCGGCGATTGTGTCGACGAAAGATTGAAGTAGGAATTACGTTTAATATAAATGCACATAGAAAGCATATAGTAGTAGAAAGTTAGTTCGTGTGAAAATATGTAACAAATTTGCGGTGCAGAGGGTTTTGAAGTCGTTAGGGAAAAGCTGTCCTGAATTGTGTTGGCAGGTGGCACGTATTCATGGGTTCGGCTGAAACCATATATATATATATATATATATTGATGGATTAGCTTATACACAATATTGGCTCACTGCTATCACTAGACTTGGTGTAAGGATGGAAGGCAGCATTATACACGATACTCTGATTGAAACAAATTACTTGAATTCGTACAAATCTACAAATTATTGCCTTTTTCTCGCTAGCAAGCATGGTATGAGCTCGTCTGAGTTACTGAAATGAAGATAGTAACAAAGAGATTAGCATAAGCGACCCCCCTTTTGATCTATATAAGTGACACTGCACGGAATTGTCACACACACACACACACACACACACACACACACACACACACACACACACACACACACACAC
>NW_014577105.1:411793-427338 GCF_000485595.1 Priapulus caudatus | reverse complement strand
ACACACACACACACACACACACACACACACACACACACACACAACACACACACACACACACACACACACACACACACACACACACACACTCACACATGTATACACACACGTATATATAAATGTGTGTGTGTGTATATATATATATATATATATATATATATCACGCTACACGTACAACGCGACTTGCAAGGCGCGCATCTTCTTAATCGTAATTCTTCTCGATGAATAAAAACTTGTATATTAAAAATATGGGCGGATTTAAATATCATGTCGTTAATGTTTCTCCCTCTCTCTTTCTCTATCTCTATCGGTGGGAGAGGTAACTGGAGTTTAGAGTTCATAGTACAGTTAAAGAACCTTGCCATGTATGAGTACTCGAACTATATTGAGAGCTATTTCGACAAGCGAACAAATGCACGCGTCTACTACCGTAATAAAAACCGAATAACGTTTCGCATGGCATAAACTCCGACTCGGACTCTAAAGTCCGAAGCCCGTCTCTAATGTGATTTCGGCTACAGGCGTCATGGCGTCTAACTGTTCACGTTATGTTAAACAGTGCGAATAGGCTCTTAATATAATTATATATATATATATATATTATATATATATATATACATATATATATATACTAATAGCTTCGCTAATTTCAGTTCGTTTGAGCAGCGCTGACGGGGGTGTGGTGGGGATATAGGGTGTAAGTAGTACGGTAGGCTTGGTAGAGTGGAGGTGGGATGAGCTGTTAGAGCTTCTCAGAGGCTTTTTGCTTCTCCATCATGATGTCGTCGACGGCGTCCGTCTCCGTGGTTCTGCGTGCGCGCATGTACATGGTGAGGCAGAGCAGCGCAGACACGAGTAAGATGCCGCCCATGATCGCCATGCCCCATGCGAAGCCAGCCCTCGTAATGCACATGCCCTGCTGAGTAGCAAACCGCCTGCCGAGTTCGAAACCTATAACAAATAACATATAATCTAACCATAATGTAGATGGCGCCAACCGTATGGGCTTGCCTATCCCTGCTCTCGGCATGCGCACATACATATATATTCGCATTCCCTCACACGCGTACACACGCGCACGCAAACACACACGCGCGAGAACATGCATGTCAATTAATGGATGAATGTTATGGTATACACGTACTGTCAGATAGAGGCTCCTCGCCAGGAAGTATCACCGTCAGTGCCCTAAACAGCTCTCTCTGGTCAACTGTCGATGAGTTAGTGGCGCTCGCTGCTGTACTGGTGGCATTGATTACTGGTGGCTCCACAGTGACCGAGCTGTTACCCGACACGGATCTCTTAAGCCGATTATTTTGACTGTAACCGTCATTGCTGCTCCCGTAGACATCGTTGCGGCACGACTGCTTCTGCAGGAACAAAACACTCGCGATAGTACATGAAGATCGCATTGATTTTTTCATCACTTAATAACGTAATGCGCTGTTTTGGACACGGGTTGCATGTTTGTGGGGTGGGTCGATATAGGTGTATTTTTGGTTGAAAACATTAGAGAGATTACAAAACTGCATTCTCGTTATAAACAGTCATAGTTGTTACTAGCATTAACAGTTTATCTATCATGAAAAATGGTAGTTTCCATATGCTGAGTTTATAGCTGTCCGGGGAGTTTGTATACTCTACTTTATCAAACTTCAGGCGGCACCAGTAGCTTTATACACACGCATTATACATCAATGCCAATTCGGTTCTGAAAAATGAGTGTGCTGACATCTGAACACATAACACGGATCCATTGGGTATACGCGGATAATGGGAATTATACGTATTAATACTAATGCTCCAGTGTGTACGTGTAAAATAAACGCAATGGATAGAAACATTCTTGGTGTCTGCCTGTCATATACATATAATATGGAGATGATGTATAGCAAGACATGAACTGAGCATCCATGTCGAATAGCGACACCTTACCGTCGTGATACCAGAGTGCGTTAATACCCTACAGCAACGTAAGTCTTTGCACATAGAGTAGGATAATTCTCTCCCAAGAAGATGAATAAATTAGATGTAGGATCATAGCACAGGTGCACGACCATGTTAATGCCATGGGTAAGATAGTTTCCATGGTGCACCAACCAACGAAAATACTCGACATATACGCAATTCTATGTATATAGCTATACGACAAAACTATGCAAGTCTTTGCGTTTGTCGTCGGATACTCTTCCCAGGGCATGATAATATTCTGCAGGGCACTTCATTCACTCATAAAAAAAACTATAATACTCTGGGGAAGGTGTGTCTCTGCATCTTGATTCAGATACGGGAATCTTCCCTATATGAAAGAAAAGGGGAAAAGAAAAAGAAATAAAGAAGAGGAAGAAGAAGAGGCAGAAGCAAAAGAAGATGATGGTGGTGGTGATGAAGAAGAAGAAAAAAAAAGAAGAAAAAAAAGAAGAAGAAGAGGAGTGCGAAGAAGAGGAAACGCAGTACATTTCTATCTGAGGCTGAGTGAAGAGTCGCTTACCGTCGAGCACTGTCCTGAGCAGACTTCAATGCTACACTGAAAGTATACGTTGTAGCGATCGGGGAACTTGAAAGCCTTGAACGTAGTGTAGATATTCTTCTCCGCGTTGTAACCACTTTCGCTTTGCTGCAGCTCACTAATGAAGTCCTTGTTTGTCGAACACCTGTATGAAAGCCGCAGACATGTTGACGTGTGATTGTTGTTGTACCGAAGCTAACTCGTTTCACGCAGGCATCATTGTTAGCTGATTATTGTATGCGTAATACACGGACCATGTCTATGTAGATTGCGCCTGGCAACATTCAAAGTCACATAAGACTCGTCTGCTATGTGTCTCGGTGGACTATATCGGTTTTGCAACCAGGAACTCTGATTAATATGTTGCTGTCGCTGTTGGCGCAGAATTAACAGGAATTACGGCAGCGCTAAAACCGCACCTGATCGCGCGCGTGAGCTAATAACATGCGTTTGAGACGATTGCAACAAAGAAATCAAAGATCATTTAATCTTTCTTTTTCGGTATCACCCGCAGCCTGGTGAAAAGAACTGGTTAGCGTACCCATCAGCGTCGATGAGAAGCACCTTGTAGTAACCCGTGCCGTCGTGAGCGAAACAGTTGGTTACTGACACGTCATGCTCGTCTGCATATAGATAAATTATATACATGATATACATATAGTAATTATATAGTGTAAAACTAAATGTAGAATTCTTCTTCTTTTTTCAACTATAACAACTGAATATCGTGCAACCTAAAAACTTTTCTACTATATATATATATTCGTATAGTACCATATATATATAATATATATATATATATATATATATATACGGTATTATACGAATAAAGCCAGCCAATCTATATTAGTTCTACGGCAAGGTTGGTACGGGCATGCGCATAGAACGTAGATGAAAGCAGTACTAGATATAGTATAAATATTATATATAGTATAAATATAAATATAAATTTAGAATAAATATAAAGTAAAATTCCCATAGGTTATGCCGCGTGCAAGCGCTCTGTAGTGTAACCGTGTTGTCTGAATACGACGGACGATTCGAGAGCCATCTAGCGAGCAACAACTTAATCTCCGAAAGTGAACATATCGTCTGCACGACGACGATATCATACTGGAGCTCATCGATTGTCGCTACGCTTGCGTACTTACACGATGGTTTGTAGTAAACGATTAGCGACGCGTACTGGCCCACGACTAGGCCCGTCGTCGGTGAACCAGACGGGTCGTGACCGTCTACGACCTTCAAATAGACGTTCGGCATTTCCTCCTTCGTGGCGCGAATTCTGGGGAAGCAGAAACAAAGCGTCAGCTAGTTTTCGCGATTTAGTCAAATTATAAGCTTTAACTAGTTTGTGTTGTGTAGTTTGTGTAACTAGTTATTTAGCGTTAATAATCCGCCCTCAGGTAATCACGTGATACTCCATTGGCGCTTGTTGCGCGTCATAAATTAAACGTTCGCACGATGTCGCCACCGGAAAGTATTTTCGCTAGCAGTAATGCCGATATGAATTAACGAAAAACGGACCCTGATCAATGGTCCTTCTTCTTTCTATCGCGACCTTTTGACGAGCAATTATTATATTTTTGTTGGACTACTTCCGCCTGTAAGCCCACATGCGTGCCTAACAAATACTGATTGGTGCGGGAATTATGCGCCATATCCGGTGTGAACAATGTGGATACCTGTTGAGCCTATAGCCAAATCGAACTATTTTTAAAGCTGCCTGACATCATGAACCTTGTACGGAAATGACAGTCTCAGTTAAAATTGCCATGGAGGTTGAGAATTTATACGTATTTAGAAATGGTGCATAAATCCTCAAAAGATTACCATATAGTAATATTAAATTATACAATAGCGTTACCCAATATCCCTTCACTCGAAACTAAAACAATCATTACAAGCTAATAAAACGACATTATTATTCAAATGTTATCAATAGAAGACCGTGCGTCGTTCCTACTAGAAAGGGACTATATAAAGGGACTCTAGTTCCTACACGCTAGACTTACGGTTGAGCGTCCTGGTTACCATAGCCACCGCGTCTGCCGCTATGTGTCTGCTGGGTTGGCTGGGGCTTTGCTTGATCTTCGATTGAACAGAAGATGGCGTATGCTCTGTCGGATGACTCTAGTACTCCATATCCTCCATTCTCCATCACAACTAATGTGTTATGATAGCTGTATGTCTGCGAATAGCTCGACTCGTAGCCACCCTAAACAAATAGCGGCGTCATGCACTTGCATACACATACAGGCCCGTAGCCGAGGGGGGGGGGTTCGGGGGGTTCGATACGAACGGAGCCGGAGGGGCACGTTAGGCATATATGGGAGTCGAAGGTGCGTGGCGCCCCGCCCGAAGCCGAAACGAGCCCCCAAGCAAAAAAATTTTTTTTTTTTTTAAATTTGCAAGAATTTCACCTGCAGTCGCCTCCATTTAGTGTAATAATTGCAAAATCTCCATCGGTGCTTGGCTCCCTCGCCTGGTCGCTTTCGCGCCGAGCAGGGCGGGTGTACAGGGGGGGGCCCAGGGAGTCCGGACCCCCCCCTTGCTCGCGCAGAAAAGGCATTGAGGGGGTATAATTTTAAAATTTTCTGGGGGAGGGCCCCAAGACCCCCCATCGCCGCGTGCTCCAACTATGGGTTAGCGGTTAGCCACCCTGGTACAAAATCCAGTACACGCCCCTGCCGAGCAAATTGCCAACATTGAAAAACGAACCCCCCCCCCCCAATAGAAAGCTGGCTACGGCCTGCACATACACACGGAAACGCGACGCACGGCAAACACGTACGCATGCGAATGCCCACACAAATATATCTGGATACATATGGGTGTGAAGTAAACATGCTTCCCTACATTTATTTGGCATATAGAGGACTCGAGAAAAGATGATATGCTGAAGTTATTTATATGAAGAAGATATTACATGTCGTTCTAGCACGCAGTAAGTGAATTAAGCCATGCGCTTACCTTCTTAACATCGACGCTCTCCTGTGTTCCGCATCCGTCCAGGGGTAGTGTAAAGCTGATGTGGTAGGATCCGTCTCCTTGCACTGAGCACATGTATATACCGTAGTAGCCCTTAGCGAACACCTTGCCGTAGAAGCTCTGCTTAAATGTCAGCTCCACCGTGAATGTTTTGGCGTCGCTATCGCATTTTGTTTTTATATCTAGAATTGTCAAACGTTACAAATTAGTAAACAAGTAACGAAACAAGCAACATCGCGCTCGTAATCAATCGTACCTGCTATGGCGGAAGTAAAGTAAGAAGTTAATAGAAACATGTTTATCGTCAAGATCTAGCTCTATTGCCCTGATCACACTGTACGGTGCGGAAACAAACAAACAGCTCGGTAGCAGGCATGAATGCCCCCTTATTCTCATCGCTATCTAAATACATCTGTTGCTTCTAGTTGGGGATATTTTTTACACGGAACCCCTGCCGTGCACTCACCTACGACCTCATTTCCGTAGCTGCTCGACCGCTGTCCCTTTTGGCTGTTGTCGACAACATTACCGCCCTGGATTTCATGGCCGATGTTCTGGCTGCCGTAACCGCTGCTACCGTAACCGCTGTTACCGTAGGCGCCACCGCCGTTGCTGCCGTAACCGCTGCTACCGTAACCGCTGTTACCGTAGTCGCCACCGCCGTTGCTGCCGTAACCGCTGCTACCGTAACCGCTGCTGCCGTAACCGTCGTTACCGTAACTACTGTAGTCACTTTGGCCGATGTCGCTGCCGCCGTAGCCACTGTTGCCGCCGCCACCGCCGCCGTAGTCACCACCGCCACCGCCGCCGTAGTCACCGCCGCTGTATTCACCGCCGCCGTAATCACCGCCACCGTAGCTGATTATTTCCTCGCCGCCGTAGCTGATGTCCTGGCTGCCGTGGCCACCGCCGCCATCGCCACCGCCGCCGTAGCCACCACCGCCATAGCCACCGCCGCCGTGGCCACCGCCGCCATCGCCACCGCCGCCGTAGTCACCGCCACCATAGCCACCGCCGCCGTGACCACCGCGGCCAGAGCCACCGCGGCCATAGCCACCGCCGCCGTGGCCACCGCGGCCATAGCCACCGCGGCCATAGCCACCGCCGCCATCGCCACCGCCGCCGTGGCCACCGCCGCCATAGCCACCGCCGCCATAGCCACCGCCGCCATCGCCACCGCCGCCGTGGCCACCGCGGCCATAGCCACCGCGGCCATAGCCACCGCCGCCGTAGCTTCCGTCCTCGCCTCCGTAGCCGCCTTCGTTATGACCACCGTCGCCACCACCATGGCCGCTTCCGTGGTCGCCCCCGTAGCCCCCTCCCTTACTCTGCCCGCAGTCGTAGCCGTAGCAAGGGCTGGGTGTGTGGAACACGAAGTGATCCGTGTACGTGCTTTCGTATAGATCCTCGTACGGTATCGTGTGACGCTTGAAGTAGACGTACGGACTGTGCGTCGTCGTTGTGTGCTTGTGTAGGTAGCCGTAGTAGTACGAGGGTGCGTAGCCGTAACCGCCTTGTCCGCCATGGCTACCGTGGCCACCGGCGGCGAAACCCTGCCCCGTCTGACGATGGAGAGATCGTAAGCGCGAGAAATAATACAACATAAAATTGTACAAATTTGCGAATACATTTTTATCATTACCTTTCGGTCAAGCGTCGAAATGATTTTTTTAGATAATCATGCAGTCTGATGGATGAGCATCTATTTGTTCAAGGTATTTAACTAGTTTTCACGATAAAGCTCTTGGTTTATTAGTGAGAACTCTCGGTGTACTAACGATATGTTGTTTATATACTCACCACGCAACAGAGTAGAAGAAGCGCGAGCGTACTCGTCATGTCTCCGTTTACTCAGTTGCTTCCTTCCAATTATTTCTGTAAACAACAAGGCAACAATGATTACTATGCGTGCGAAATTGAAACGGTACGTACCCTCACTGCAGACCGCCACGATAGATGATTATTATGTCTGGACTCGTTTCCGATTTCCCACTTTCTAATTATTTGTCATTAACTTCGAACGCGTCAATTTGTCACGTGTCATCATTTCGGCACGTGACAATTCGGCGCGATGACTCAGTCACTGTCGTACAGGTGATATACTATATCCCCGTGCTTCGAAGAATAGCCACTTCCGTACTTGAGGCACACGTCGGAATCCGTTGCGTCTTGTAGCGAGTAAATAGCGGGTACGCTTATATGCGTGAGCACGATATTCCTACTCCTATAAGTATGAACACACGCATGCACACGAATGCAGTCTCATCATCACCTGCCACTTCTTACTGTGGAAGCCGATCTCAGTTCCAATGTCCCTGTATGATGCTAAGCGATAAATGTTGTTCGTCTAGATTCTATCTTTGTAGGAAGTCAATCTTTGTGCAGCTGTGATTACGGCTGGACCGTTGTCTGACCGACTCGCTCGTTCGACCGTCTGATGAGGCACTAGCATCGAACTAATTTTCATCAGCATGTCGTCATGTATCCCCCCACCTGCGAACCAGCCCATTACCTCGCTTGTTCCAGTTTGCGAGCTCACGCCGAGTTAAATCCCGGTTATGCTGACATTTGCCTTGCTCCATCAGCCACTGCAGAACTAAACCGACGGCTTTGATGAGGCATTAGAGAAGATAATTACTTGCTCTCGACCATGTTGGCTGCGATGTGCCAGTCGGGGACTAGCCGTGTGCCCAGCATACAGACAATGAAGGTCTTGTAACGTTGCGGGTTCCCCCTTGTGTTGCCCCTTTATTCATTATGAAACGACAACGATTTCTTTTGATAGTGCCTTGTAGGAATCGACGTTGACCTGTGGCAGGTAATGAGTTTGGGGTTGTTGGTGGCGTAGTAGTATTGATGTTCTAACCTGGTTTATGAATCGTAAATCGCTTGGCACAAATTAACAAGAAGTACACACATTTCACAGTTTTGCGGCATAGTGCGCAGTGTGCCATGAGATGAGAGAGACAAAAATAATACACGAAGAAGGAAAAGAAATACACATAGTGGAAAAGATTTTTTTTTAAAGACACGATCGAGATCGATGTAATTTTAGTGTATGGAATCATCAGGCAAACAATGTCTAATGGTAAACTGTTGAAAAACCCATTATTACGGGATATAACTCGCAAACTTCAACCTTTTCTTCAACTTCAACTTGTCTAATACCACATATACTCAGCAAATGCTATCAGGTTATCTGCCAGCCGAGAGCCGGTCCTTATTCCGCAAGGACGTCCGCCGTAAAATTACACAAACCTTCGCCTAACATCCACGTCATTATATCGTAGTCAACTTTTATGTGCAAAAAACTCCTCTACAATAGGGAACGAGAAACAGGGGCAGACAGAAAGAGGTGGAGGGAGGTAAAGAAGAAGGAAGAGAGAGGTGAGGAGAGACAGATAGCAACAGGCAGACAGAGATAGAGAGAAAGAGAGCGAGAGAAAGAGAGAGAGAGAGAGAGAGAGCGACCGGCAGATACAGAAGTAGAGCTAGAGACGGAGAGGGTTGTACAGAGAGAAACAGAGACGGGGAGTGAGAGCGCGCGAGTCCCAACAAACATTATTATGTCGTAGTGACTTGATTGCTGCACTTAATTATTACTTCCTGCGTGTAAGCACGGTGCATTTACTATAATATGATGTGATACTCGTGATTACCGACTCGCTATCAATAGACACAAATCACGCCACACCTCCGCAACGGTTATTGTAGAGTAGACAGAAGTCGAATTGTGCGCCGAGCTTTGCATGAACCGCACTTATTGTACCGGATTACCTAATCTCTTCCGCTATCGGAAGGCTGCTTAAACGTTGCTCGCGTACGTGATACCGAAAAAATGCAGAAATCAATATCTAATCTGTGAAATCTAACTAGGAAGTAAAGAAAATACGCGCGACATTACTTTCGTTGGTGAGAGCGCCTGCGATTAAATACAGACGAAGCGTAGGGCGCGGGACGTCACAAACGTATCGCGCGCTCCGCTGTGCGTGTCGATAAACTTGCACCAAAGGCATTATGGATAATGGACTAGAAATAAAGTTACACGATACTTGATCTCTGCTCGCGTCTGTAACAGGCCACGAGACGGGCAATGGTATACCCGCAGTTCTCGCGCTACGTCCGCCATCCGTGAGAAGGGGGAAGGTGGAAAAGAGTAAAACTACACTCTTTATTATAACTCAATTCATGATAAATATATATGCAATACTTGTTATTTTATTCTAAAAAATGACACGTTCGAATACAGTTCGAACACCACCGGGTAATATGTTGTGTACACGTGATGATAGCTAACAATCTATCTGAGAGGATCGACATTTACCTATTAATAAATGTAGCGTCATTCCACATCACGCGCCGATCAGAGAGGCAAATAAATAATCGGTAAATATATGGTGCGATGAAATTTTAAAAGCAATTATTGACATGAAGTAAAAGACTGATTATTGTGAAAACGCCTTTGTAGATGGAATCCGTTGTACGATGTTACCTATTATATTTTCTCATGTATTATATATTGTATATTTTCTTTCTCCGAAACTATATATATGAATAATGTAATAATATATATATATATATATATGAAGAGCTTATTTGCAAAACTGCCTATGTCCATTTTGGAGAAATGAGAGAAAACGACAAAAACAACTATTTTACAATCATTTACATTGTTTTCCGCATTGGTTAAAATTTGCTGATAGATATAGGCTATTTTGCAACTAAAGGTTTTTGGATGTAAGCTAAACATGATTTATAATGGGTCTTTTAAGCATGATGTAGGCCGTTTTTCAAGGCTAATCATGGACTTATTTTGCTATAATCTCGAATCCAATTAGGTTGTACTAGAATGTAGAAATAATACGGAAATCTGCATGACTATAAGAGCGACCTTAATTATCATGCGATGAAGTTCTTTCCTTCTTAGCTACTTCCTGACTAGGATGAGAGCTTTTGCGGGCATGTGTGTCGATATAACTGTGTCACGAGCGTAACTCTTCCTAGGACGAACAGATCTTGGAACGCGAGCGCGATTAACTACAGAACTACGCGAAATTACCGGCAGCAATTTGATAGTGGGACCGGTACTTAGACAAACACGATGAGCAGGTGAAAAAGCGACCCGCTCGCGTCGCTCTAGCGACCGGTTCAGAAAGCACCCGGATAGGCAAACATTGTCGGAGCTCATGCGTACGCGACACGATGTCACACTCCCGACCGATATCATGTGCACGTAAGCCGCTTGTCAGCCCTCGCAAGGTATGCTAACGTGTTGCCGCACTTTATAAGCATTTACACGAAGATCTAAGTATTGAGATAGAGAGAGATAGAGAGAGAGAGAGAGAGAGAGAGAGAGAAAGAGAGAGAAAAAAATTGCACGACTCAGAACAAGCGACGTTTGACAGTTGAGACGCACTCTCACACGGCGTCTATGAACGGATCGCATTGTGCTCATCAATTTAATGCTAATGTCGTTGATCTAGTTTTGCGATGCTAACAAGCCGGGGTTTGTAGTGATACGCATAGCGGCGAAGTGGGAAATGTAGCGACCTAGCCCTGCTATCGATAATTTATCTGGGTTAGTCTCTAATGTTCATCACAGACACGCGGAACCGTTTCCGGGTCGTTGTTTTTGCAATAACCCCGACTCGGGTGGCACCCCGAATCAGATCGCGTTCGCAACTACGCGACTAACCCGTGGAGTAATTACTGAGCTTACTGAACGATTTAATCCTTTGCCGAATTTAGACACCGAGCGAACCACCGATCTGCAACGAACCACGCGGTACACGCACATATATTGGCTTATGCAATTGGACATAGCTTGTTGCATTTGCACGCTCCAAAAATAAGCGTAGATCGAGGCATGTACTTTTATGATCATACACGATATACGAAGTATCAAAACTAATAACCTCGGTTATTGTCCTGCTGGGAAATTATCGATACGCGCTGAAGGTTGCATTGAGAATATTCGACCCGTGACTTTCACCGATAAACTCCCGAACAACTAACTACAGGTCGATCGATCAAGTTTCCCTGATATCAAATTTTTCTACACGATGCTATTAAGTAATGAGTGACATCATGATGCACCGTTTTATCTAACGTAAATTACTGAGTAAAAATTAAACGACAATTATAACGATTGAATATTCGAAATCAAATGCACTCGATCTTAAAGCAAAGCTTCGCAATTATTTCATTTTCCAGGTCTCATTACACGACGTTTCTAAAGACATCATGTAATAAGTGGTAGCTTGCAGGTGCATTAATACGAGGTCCGCGAACTCTAAAGACGTGGGAGAAAACTCCAAATATGCTCAGTAACAATCCCTCTGTGCGGGCGCGCAAGTTATGTCGCGTCGCAGCAGGCGACGTAACGGGATGTTACGACTCACAGACTCTGTACGGATAATTGCTGTTGTGAACGGTTATGCCTCCGTGCATAACCGTACCGAGAAATTCGAACCACGAGGTCGACAATTTACACGCTGAACTGCATTAGTTACGGGCGGAACAGTTTCCTTTTTTGATTGATCATAAGTTTGCAAGAGGTGAGTTCGAGGGCGCGAGCATTTTGGGTTGCGGTTCTAAATCGGTGGTCGCAACATTGAATAATGAGGATGACACGTTCATAACTACAAAACAATTACGTTTATCAACAAGCAGACCGTATATGCTGCGCAAGTATAACTTATGATTAACTAAAGTTATTACATAATCTCACTCTCTCTCCGTGCCAATATTATCTACTATCGCGCCTCGCTGACGTTGTGTGTGTGTGTGTGTGTGTGTGTGTGTGTGTGTGTGTGTGTGTGTGTGTGTGTGCGTGTGTGGTATATAATTATATATATATTGTGATGTGTGTGTGTGTGTGTGTGGTGTGGTGTGTGTGTGTGTGTGTGTGCTGGTGGGGGTGTAATCATATATGTGTGTTGTGTGTGTGTGTGTGTGTGTGGTGTGTGTGTGTGTGTGTGTGGTGTGTTGTGTGTTGTGTGTGTGTGTGTCATGCATGTTTGTGTGTCTATCCGCGTGCGTGGCGAGCAATGCGTACACGTATAATATATATATAATATATATATATATATATATATATTACGGGACATATGTGAGGAAAGAGGCCTGGACAGCCTCGTACGGAAGTAGCAGCTCAACTGAGGTAGCCACCGGGATTTTAGCTTGATGTTTGTTGTTGCCCTATAAATGTATATATCAAAAAGTGTTCGGTTAAGAAATTTGCTACATCGAAGTATAGCAATGAAGCGACTAAGTTTCGACTTGTGGTAGTCTTCGTCAGGTTATTGCTAACTCCTATTTACGGGCTGAAAAAACTGTGTTCTTCAGGCGTGTCTTCTCGCTCCCTTAAAATATAACCCTAGTGTCCTGTATAAGAGGGGGCGCCAATAGGGGCGCCGAGGGAGGCGCTAGGTGTTCAGGGGAGCGACTAAAAGTGTGTGTGTGGTGGTGTGTGTGTGTGTGTGTGTGTGTGTTGTGTGTGTGTGTGTGTGGTGTGTGTGTGTGTGGTGTGGTGTGTGCGTGTGTGTTGTGTATATATATTATATAATATAATATATATATATTTTGGTGTCTGTGTGTGTGTGTGTGTGCTGGTGAAAAAATGAAAAAATATAATTGCTCACAAATGGAGTGAGATAGAATTGGATTGCGCACTGCAAATGTAGAATATTTGAAACTCTGATCACCATGTTGCCGCGGTTACGCTTCTTTTTTGTGTGTCGCTGAATAAGCGGCGCGCGCAATACAATCATCGTCATCTCAAAACACAGATAAGAAGACGCTGGGAAAGTGCAACAATGCGGGCCCCGTGGCGCAACGCAGTCAACTGTCACATTAAACACTCCGTCTGTAGCCCTGGGCTGAAGTGTTTTGCGGTAACTTATCAGATCGTGCGCTTTGAGTGCGACCACTCGTCGTTGTAGATCTAATCTGTAGTCGTTAGTTTCAAACAATTAAAACAAAATAGTTTCTAATGGTATATGAAACATGAAACATTTTTATGTAAGCGTAATTATACACCTAATTAGCTGAAAATAACGCTAGAACTAGATAACTCTCCTTTACAGGGTAAGTTACAAGGGCCGGCGTTAGCGGATGAAACATAGATATACGTTGACGCCTAGAAACGATTATAATTTTACGGTAATAATATGCATATACGTTTGCGGTGAACTGCTGCGTGGTCGGCGCCGCGTGGAGCAAATCAACGACCGTTTATTGCAATAACAATGACAAAATCAAACGGTTAACTACTTATACCGCTGCCGAACACACGTTTCATCATTAGCACTGTTGTCGGGATCATACCTCCGTGCCTTCGCGTAACCAGAGCCGCGCGCCGCACAAGCCCTAGCAAAAATCGACAGCTTTCGCACAAGACATAACTCATAACTGGTTGGCCGGAGCTATTTTTCATTGTGATAAGCCTATGATGCCTAGATTTACTTGCTGGATTTTATATCACGAAATCAGTGCGACGAATTTCGCCAACATACTAAAATTCCGCGAAGTCAGGGGATGCTCAGCGAGTAACTGCATCGTCAAATCATCGGTACAAGTGCGGAAATAACAAAAATGATAATAAACATATTTCAGTGCGAAGTTGAACACGAAAGTAGATCGTTGGTGACATGAGTTATTGCCCTACTAAGATCGCTTTAACCAATCTCATCTCTCTCTTTTATTTTCTCTCTCTCTGTGGCGTTGTGTTGTCGTGGTGTGTGTGGTGTGTGTGTGTGTGGTGTGTGTGTTGTGTTGTTGTGTGTGTGTTGTGTGTGTGGTGTGGTGTGTGTGTGTGTGTTGTGCGTGTGTGTGTGTGTGCGGGACGGTGTTGTGTGTGGGGGAGGGGGGGGAGGAGGGCTGTGTGTGTGTGGCATCGTGTGTGTGTAGTGTGTGTAGTGTGTGTGTGTAGTGTGTGTGTGTTCCGCGCGGGAGGGGGGCATGTGTGTGTGTGTGTGTGTGTGTGTGTGGTGTGTGTGGTGTGTGTGTGTGTATGTGTGTGTGTGTGTGTGTGTGTGTGTGTGGTTGTGTGTGTGTATGTGTGTGTGTGTGGTGTGTGCGTGTGTGCGTGTGTGTGTGTAGTGCGATGCGTAGTATGCGCATGCAATGTTTGTATGTGTCTCCGCGTGCGTGCGAGCATGCATGCACGTATATTTATATATATAATATGTGTGTTGTGTGTGTGTGTGTGTGGTGTGGTGTGTGTGTGTGTGTGGTGTGTGTGTGTGTTGTGGTGTGTGTGTGGTGTGTGTGTGTGGGTGTGGGTGGTGTGTGTAGTGTGTGTTGGACAAATCCCACAAAGATAGTCTCCGTATGTATGGGCTAAATGAGAAGAAAATCGTGTATTATTGTGTTTAATGCAATATTAAGATTATTCGGCACTCAACGCGTGCAATAACAATGTACTCGTTCCGAGCGCGATTATTCCACGTATTTCATGCATACACTTGTGTAGACCATGTTACAGAAAGGAATTTAACATAAATCAGTCCAATCATGCCATTTGTTCAGAACAGCATCAACCTGACAGTTGACCTCATACTATATCAGGCAGCACACACACAAGGCACTTGGAACGGTGTCTATAATGAAATAGTATATATAAATTCCTTATATCTTGTTACAGGCGGCGTAGCGTGCGGCTGTACTTGAGTGTTGCAGAGCATCATTTGTAACAGGCATTTACGGAGAGTTAATCGGCAAATAATAAGGCAGAAAGAGAGTAAGAAACATTGCTTTTGTAGTAAATACATTTCGTGTTAATATTAACCAATTTTATTGAAACGTCCAAGTGCCCTGTGCAACACACACACACACACACACACACACACAGCACAACACAACACACACACACACACACCACACAACACACAACACAAAACACAAATATATAATAATATATAATATAATGACACACACACGCGACACACACACACACTACACACACACACACACACACACACACACACACACACACACACACACACACACGACAAACACACACACACACACACAACATACACAC
>NW_014577105.1:403917-411768 GCF_000485595.1 Priapulus caudatus | reverse complement strand
CGACTCTTCGCAAGACCGATCTTCTTGGTTATATTACACAGTATAATATATAATATATATATATACTTATATATATATATATACGACGCTATTATACGAATAAAGCCAGCCCAACCTCATTCATTAGCTTCTACGGCAGCGTTGGCTACGGGCATTGGCGCATAGCAACGTAGATGAAGCAGGTACTAGATATAGTATAAAATATATATATAGTATAAATATAAAACTATAAATTTAGAATTAAATATAAAGTAAAATTCCCATAGGTTATGCCGCGGGCAAAGCGCTCGTAGTGCTAACCGTGTTAGTCTGAAATACGACGACGATTCGAGAGCCATCTACGAGCAACAACTTAATTCTCCGAAACGCTGAACATATCGCGCACGACGACGGATAGAATCCATACTGAGCTCATCGATTGATCGCTACGGCTTGCGTACTTTACACGCATGGTTTGTAGGCTAAACGATTAGCGACGCGCTATCTGGCCACGACTAGGCCGTCGTCGGTGAACCAGACGGGTCGGGACCGTCTACGGCACCTTCAATAGACGTTCGCATTTCCTCCTTCGTAGCGGCGAATTCTGGGACCTAGCCAGAAAACAAAGCCGTCAGCTAGTTTTCGCGATTTAGTCAAATTATAAGGCATTTAACGGTGAGTTTGTGTTGCTGTGAGTTTGATGTAACTAGTTATTAGCGTTAATAATTCCGGCCCTCACGCTTAATTCACGTGATACTCCATTGGCGCTTGTTCTGCCGCGTCTATAAATTAAACGTTCGCACGATGTCGCTACCGGAAAGTATTTCGCTAGCAGTAATGCCGATATGAATTAACGAAACAACGCGACCTGATCAATGGTTCCTTCTTCTGTCTATCGCGACCTTTTTGACGAGCAATTATTATATTTGATTGGACTATTCCGCCGTAAGCCCACATGCGCTGGCCTAAAAATACTGATTGGTGCGCGCGAATTATGCGCCATATCCGCAGTGTGAACAATGGTGGATATCCTTGTTGGCCTATAGCCAAATCGAACTATTGTTAAAGCTGCCCTGACATTCATGAACCTTGTACGGAAATGCACAGTCTCAGCTTTAAAATTGCCATGGAGGTTGAGAAATTTATACGTATTAGAAATGGTGCATAAATCCCTCAAAAGATTAACCATATAGGTAATATTAAATTATCAATAGCGTTACCCAATATCCCTTCACTCGAAACTAAAACAATCATTACAAGCTAATAAAACGACATATGTATTCAAAATGTTATCAATAGAAAGACCGTGCGCTCGTTCCTACTTAGAAAGGGACTATATAAAGCGCGACTTAGGTCCTACACGCTAATAGGACTTACGGTTGAGGCTCCTGGGGTACATAGCCACGCGTCTGCCGCTATGTGTCTGCCTGGCGTTGGCTGGGCTTTGTTGATCTTCGATTGAACATGAAAGATGGCGTATGCCTCTGTCGGATGCACTCTAGCTACTCCATAATCCTCCATTCGTCCATCAACAACTAATGTGTTATGATAGCTGCTATGTCTGCCGAATAGCTCGACTCGTAGGCCACCCTAAACAAATAGCGGCGTCATGCACTTGCATACACATACAGGCCCGTAGCCCAGCGGGGGGGCGCCGGGGGTCGTTCGGGCGCATCCGTTCTATTTACGCTCGTCGAACGAACCCCCCCCCCGAGGCCCCGAGCCCCCCAAGCCAAAAAAATTTTTTTTTTTAAAATTTTGCAAGAATTTCACCTTCAGGGTCGCCTCCATTTTAGTGCTAATAAGTATGAAAAACTCCATCGTGCTTGGCTCCCTCGCCTGGTCGCTTTCGCGCCCGAGCAGGGCGCGTGCTACAGGGGCGGGGGGCCCAAAGGGATAGTCCGGCGGACACCCCCCTTGCTCGCCGCAGAAACGCATTCTGAGGCGTCGTATATTTTTAAAATTTTCTGGGGAGGGCCCCAAGACCCCCCATCGCCTTGTCCCAACTAGGGGGTTACGCCGTTAAGACACCCTGGTAACAAAATCCATGCTACACGCCCTGCGAGCAAATTGCCAACATTGAAAAAAACGAACCCCCCCCCCCCAATAGGAAAGCTGGCTACGGGCCTGCCCACTACACACGGAAACGCACGCCACGCAAACACGTCACGCATGCGAAGCCCACACAAATATATCTGGCATACATATGGGCTGCTGAAGTAAACATGCTTCCTACATTTATTTGGCATATAGAGGACTCGAAAAAAGATGATATGCTGAAGTTAGTGTATATGAAGAGATATTACATGTCGTTCTGCACGCAGTAAGTGAATTAAGCCATGCGCTTACCTTCTTAACATCGACGCTCTCCTGTGTTCCGCATCCGTCCAGGGTAGTGTAAAGCTGATATGGTAGATCCGTCTCCTTGCACTGAGACATGTATATACCGTAGTAGCCCTTAAGCGAACACCTTGCCGTAGAAGCCTCTGCCTTAAAATGTCAGCTCCACGCTGAATGTTTTGGCCCCGTCGCTATCGCATTTTTGTTTTTATATCTAGAATTGTCAAACGTTACAATTAGATAAACAAGTAACGAAACAAGCAACATCGCGCCTCGCTAATCAATCGTACCTGCGAGGCCGCTGGAAGCTAAGTAGAAGTTAATAGAAACATGTTTATCGCAAGCATCTAGCTCTATGCCCTAGATCACACTGTACGTGCGGAAACAAACAAACAGCCCTCGTAGCAGGCATGAATGCCCCCTTAATTCTCATCGCTATCTAAATTACATCTGTTGCTTCTATGGGGAATATGTTTTTACACGGAACCCTTGCCGTGCACTCACTACGACCTCATTTCCGTAGCTGCTCGACCGCTTGTCCCTTTTGGCTGTTGCGCAACATTTACCGCCCTGATTTCCATGGCCGAGTCTGGCTGCCCGCTAACCGCTGCCTACCGTAACCGCTGTTACCGTAGGCCGCCAACCGCCGTTGCCTGCCGTAACCGCTGCTACCGTAACCGCTTTACCGTTAGTCGCCCACCGCGTGCTGCGCTCACCGCTCGCTACCCACGTAACCGCTCGATTACCGTAGTCGCCCACCGCCGTTGCCTGCCGTAACCGCTTGCTACCGTAACCGCCTGCTGCCGTAACCTCGTTACCGTAACTACGTAGTCACTTTGGCCGATGTCGCTGCCGCCGTAGCCACTGTTGCCGCCGCCACTCCGCCGCCGTAGTCACCACCGCGCAACCGCCGCCGTAGTCACCGCCGCCTGTATTCACCGCCGCCGTAATCACCGCCACCGTACGCTGATATTTCCTCGCCGCAGTCGTTAGCTGATGTCCTGGCTGCCGTGGGCCACCGCCGCCATCGCCACCGCCGCCGTAGCCAACCAACCGCCATAAGCCACCGCCGCTGTGGCACCGCCGCCATCGCCACGCCGCCGTAGTCACCGCGCCATAAGCCACCGCGCCGTGGCCACCGCGGCCAGAGCCACCGCGAGCCATAGCCACCGCCGCCCGTGGCCACCGCCGGCCATAGCCACCGCGGCCATAGCCACCGCCCATCGCCACCGCCGCCGTGGCCACCGCCGCCATAGCCACGCCGCCATAGCCACCGCGCATCCGCCCACCGCCGCCGTGGCCACCGCGGCCATAGCCACCGCGGCCATAGCCTACGCCGCTAGCTTCCGTCCTCGCCTCCGTAGCCGCCGTTCGTTCATGACCACCGTCGCCACCACATGGCCGCCCTTCCAGTGCGTCGCCCCCCGTAGCCCCCTTCCCTTACTCTGCCCGCACAGTCGTAGCCTGTAGCCAAGGACTGGAGTGTGTGCGAAACACGAAGGGATCCGTGACGTGCTTTTCTATAGAATCCGCGTACCCGGTATCGTGTTGACGCTTTGAAGTAGACGTACGGACTGTTGCGTCGTCGTTTGTGTGCTTGGTGTAGGTATAGCCGTAGCTAGTACGAGGGTGCGTAAGCCGTAACCGCTTGTCCGGCCATGCGCTACTGCGGGCGCATCCGGGGCGGCGAAACCCTGCCGTCTGACGATGGGAGAATCGTAACGCGCCGAGAATAATTACAACAACATAAAAAGTTGTACAAAATTGCGGAAATGACATTTTTTCATTACCTTTCGGTCAAGCGTCGAAATGATTTTCTTTAGATAATCATGCAAGTCTGATGGTATGAGCATCTATTTTGGCTTCAAAGGTATTTAACTAGTTTATCACGATAAAAGCTCTTGGTGTATTAGCTGAGAACTCTCGGGGTTACTAACCGATATGCTTTTTATATTACTCACACGCAACAGAGGTAGAAGACGCGGCCGAGCGTACTCGTCATGTCTCCCGTTACTCAGTTGCTTCCTTCCAATGATTTCTGTAAACACAAGGCAACAAGATTTACTATGCGTGTCGAAATTGAAACGCGTACGTACCCTCACTGCAGACCGCCACGACATAGATGATTATTATGTCTGGGACTCGTTTCCGATTTCCCACTTCTCTTACATTAATTGTCATAACTATCAACGCGTCAATTATGTCACGTAGTCATCATTTCAGCACGTGACAATTCGGGCTGATGGACTCAGGTCACTGTCGTCGTACAGGTGATATACTAGATCCCCGTGCTTCAGAAAGAATAGCACACTTCCGTACTTGCAGGCACACGTCGGAATCCGGTTGCGTTTGTAGCGAGTAAATAGCGCGCGTACGCTTATATGCGCTGAGGCACGCATATTCCTACTCCTATAAGTATGAACACACTCATTGCACCACGAATAGCAGTTCTCATCATCACCTGCCCCACTTCTTACTGTGGAAGCCGATCTCAGTTCCAATTGTCCCTAGCTATTGACTGCCTAAGCGATAAATGTTGTTCGTCTAGATTCTAATCTTTGTAGGAAGCAATCTTTGTGCAGCTGTGATTACGGCTGGACCGTTGTCTGACCGACTCGCATCGTTCGACCGTGTCTGATGAGCGCACTGCATTCGAAACTAATTTTTCATCAGCATGTCCGTCATGCTATCCCCCCACCTGCGAAACCAGCCCCATTACTGCCTCGCTTCGTTCCAGTTTGCCCGGAGCTCACGCCCGAGTTAAATCCCGTTATGCTGGGGGGAACCATATTGCCGTTGCTCCATCAGCCACTGCAGAACTATCAACCGACGGCTTTGATGAGGCCATTAGAGAAGATAATTACTTGCTCTCGACCATGTGGCCTGCGATGTGCCCTAGCTCGGGATAAGCCACCGTCCCTCCATCGTGCCCCAGAGCATCACAGACACATGCAAGGTCTATGATACACCGCGTTGCGGGTTCCCCTTGTGAGTTAGCCCTTTAGTTCAATTATGAAAACGACAACGATTCTTTACTGACCATAGTGCCTCTGTAGGAATCCGACGTGCTGACCTGTGGCCCAGGCTAATCGAGTTTGGCGGTTGTTGTGGACCGTCAGTCCAGTATTGATGTTCCTAAGGCCTCCCGATTTAATGGAATCGCTAAAACGCTTCCTGCGCACAAATTAACCAAGGCAAGTACAGCGCATTTCACAGTTTGGGCATAGTGCGCAGTTGTGCCATGAGATGAGAGAGACAAAAATAATACACCGAAGAAGAAAAGAAATACACATAGTTGGAAAAGATTTTTAAAAGACACGATCGAGATCGATGTAATCTTAGTGTATGGAATCATCAGGCAACACCATGTCTAATGGTAAACTGTTGAAAAACCCTTATTACGGGATATAACTCGCAAACTTCAACCTTTTCTTCAACTTCAACTTGTCTATACCACATATTACTCAGCAAATGCTATCAGGGTTACTCTGCCAGCGAGAGCCGGTCCTTATTCCGCAAGGACGTCCGCCGTAAAATTACACAAAACCTTCGGCCTAACTCCACGCCATTATTATCGTAGTCAACTTTTATGTGCAAAAAACTCCTCTACAAATGGGGAACGAGAAACAGGGGCAGACAGAAAGAGGTGGAGCGGAGGTAAGAAGAAGGAAAGAGAGAGTGAGAGAGACAGATAGCCAACAGGCAGACAGACGATAGAGAGAAAGAGTAGCGAGAGACAAGAGACGTAGAGAGAGCATAGAAGAGACATGCAGAAATAGAGAGAGAGCAGAAGACGAGACGAAGAGAACGAGAGAGAGAGACGAGAGAGACGCGACCGGCATAGATACAGACCAGTAGAGCTAGAGACGGAGAGGCGCATGGTTACAGAGAGAAACGAGAGACGGCGGAGTGAGTGAGAGCGCGCGAGTCCCAACAAACATTATTATGTCGTAGTGACTTGATTGCTGCACTTAATTATTACTTCCTGCGTGTAAGCACGGTGCATTTACTATAATATGATGTGATACTCGTGATTACCGACTCGCTATCAATAGACACAAATCACGAACACCTCCGCAACGGTTATTGTAGAGTAGACAGAAGTCGAATTGTGCGCCGAGCTTTGCATGAACCGCACTTATTGTACCGGATTACCTAATCTCTTCCGCTATCGGAAGGCTGCTTAACGTTGCTCGCGTACGTGATACCGAAAAAATGCAGAAATCAATATCTAATCTGTGAAATCTAACTAGGAAGTAAAGAAAATACGCGCGACATTACTTTCGTTTGGTGAGAGCGCTGCGATTAAATACAGACGAAGCGTAGGGCGCGGGACGTCACAAACGTATCGCGCGCTCCGCTGTGCGTGTCGATAAACTTTCCCTAAGGGCATTATGGATAATGGACTAGAAGATAAATTTACACGATACTGATCTCTGCTCGCGTCTGTAACAGGCCACGAGACGGCAATGGTATACCCGCAGCTCTCGCGCTACGTCCGCCATCCGTGAGAAGGCGGGGAAGGTGGACAGAGAGTAAAACTACACTCTTTATTATAACTCAATTCATGATAAATATATATGGCAATACTTGTTATTTTATTCTAAAAAATGACGTGTTCGAATACAGTTCGAACACCACCGGGTAATATGTTGTGTACACGTGATTGATAGCTACGAATCTATGCTGAGAGGATCGACATATTACCTATTTATAAATGTTTTTCTACAAAACATTTTTACATACTTTTTACATATGTTGCGTTATTCTCTCCCGTCTCCCCATGAAGGTTATTGCTTATTGTCTATTGGTTCATGCAGCTCTCATATTCGTTACTGCGCATCACGTGATTACAACTACGTCATTCTGCATCACGCGCCGATCGAGAGGCAAATAAATAATGGTAAATATATGGTGCGATGACATTTTAAAAGCAATTATCGACATGAAGTAAAAGACTGATTATTGTGAAAACGCCTTTGTAGATGGAATCCGTTGTACGATGTTACCTATTATATTTTCTTATGTATTATATATTATATATTTTCTTTCCGAAACTATATATATGAATAATATAAGGATATTAGTATAATATATACTAGTATATAATATATATATATATATTATTACATTGAGAGAGCGTATTATTGCAAAACTGCCTAATGTCCAGTTTGGAAATGAGAGAAAACGACAAAGCAACTATTTACAATCATTTACATTGTTTCCGCATTTGGTTAAAATTGCTGATAGATATAGGCTATTTTGCAACTAAAGGTTTTTGGATGTAAGCTAAAACATGATTTATAATGGGTCTTTTTAAGAATGATGTAGCTCTGTTTTTCAAGCTAAATCATGGACTTATTTGGCTATAATCTCGAATCCAATTAGGTTGTACTAGAATGTAGAAATAATACGGAAATCTGCATGAACTATAAGAGCAGACCAATTTAGATTATGGCATGGCGAATGAAGTTCTTCGCTCTTAGGCTACTTCCTGAGCTAGGATGAGAGGCTGTTTTGCGGGCATGTGTG
>NW_014577105.1:395992-397849 GCF_000485595.1 Priapulus caudatus | reverse complement strand
CACAGACACACACACACACACACACACACACACACACACACACACTCACCTGAACTCTCCGTGAGTTAGATTATATAGTCAGGTCTGACGATTCGTTTTAGAGATGCGCGTAATGACTGATGGCACACACGTTGACACGCAGACGCACATGCACACGTACACAACCGAAAACCTAGCGTCACAATTCCTGTCTGCCATGAGCTTTTATACCGTCTTTTATATCGCCGCGGATTTTGGGGCCACGTGACTCGCCGTTATCGCACTCTCTAATCTCCCCCTATTAGTGATACCCGCAGGGGGAGTCGGTAGCCCGCTTGCGAGCCAGCCAGTGCAGGTGGGCGGGCGGGCTGGCTATGCAGGCGTACAGCGGGCACGCGGGGTCACTGAGACCGATTTCGCTTCCGTGAATCGTGAAGCGTCGAGCGAGCGCAGTGAGTGTGTGCATGGGGTGGGTCGGAGGGGTGGGGGGTTGATGTGTTACGCGGGGAAAGTGGGCGCTGCTATGTTATGGGGAAGGAAGAGGTGAGCGTTGCTGTGTTACGGAGGGCGGGTGAGTGTTGCTATGTTACGGAGAAGGGGGAGTTGAGCGTTGCTATGTTATGGGGAAGGAAGAGGTGAGCGTTGCTGCGTTACGTATAAGGGGGAGGTGAGCGTTGCTATGTTAGGGAGGAGGGGGAGCGTTGCTGTGTTACGGAGGAGGGGAGGGGAGCGATGCTGTGTTACGAAGGAGGGGGAGGGGAGCGTTGCTATGTTGCGGAGGAGGGGAGGTGTGCGTTGCTATGTTACGGAAGAGCGCGAGCGTTGCTATATGTTACGGAGGGCGGGTGAGTGTTGCTATATGTTACGTAGAAGGGGGAGGTGAGCGTTGCTGTGTTACGGAGGAGCGGGAGCGTTGCTATGTTACGGAGGGCGGGTGAGTGTTGCTATGTTACGTAGAAGGGGGAGGTGAGCGTTGCTGTGTTACGGAGGAGCGGGAGCGTTGCTATGTTACGGTCTCCGCAGACTAGCAAATCGAGTATTGTCCCGAACTACGCGCTGGCATCGCACGCTAATATCCTGCGTTGACACCTAGCAGATATCCAGGAAACACCGTTGATCGCTCATATCTATAGAAACCCCGCCCCATGTCATATGACAAAAAACCCATATGTGGACCATTTCTAATCGATTACATCGTTTCCGTGAAAAATGCAATGACTTGTTTTCCGCTCTTTCATTTTCTATGTAAGAAAGCCCAGCCCTGCTAACAGTAATTTCCTGCGTCGTTTACGGAATACGGAATTTTCGATGCAGGAAGGAAAGTGGTGAGCGATTCGCGCACTCCAGCGATTGAGGCAGATGATAAGAGAGACAAAAAGATTATCGATAGCTGTTACTAGAGCGCCTGCGGCGCGAAATAACATTAATTGATGGCCAACTGAACGGTATAGATCGATGACTTCAACGTAGCAGTCTGCTAATTACCTACTACTGAGCTACTGCTACTGGCTACTGCTACTGCTAAGCTGCTACTGCTACTGCTGCTGCTGCTGCGCTGCTGCTGCTGCTGCTGCTACTAACACTGCGCTGGCTACTACGCTGCTACTACTGCTGCTGCTACTTAATGCTGCTAACTACTACTACTACTACTTCACTACTACTTACTACATACTACTACTACTACTACTACTACTGCTGCTGCTAACTATGCTACTGTTGCTACTCGCTACTCAGGCTACTGGCTACTGCTACCTGCTACTGCTATGCTACTGCTACTAGCACTGCTACTATAACGCTACTAGCTACTGCTACTGCTTACTGCTAATGCTACTGCTACTGCTGGCTCTGCGCTCTGCTGGTGCTGCTGCCGCTACTACT
>NW_014577105.1:393949-395952 GCF_000485595.1 Priapulus caudatus | reverse complement strand
ATTATTATTATTATTATTACTGCTGCTGCGTCAGTTGTTGCGCACAATACCTATCGCTGCTAGGCATGCGGAACTTAACCTGTTTAATGAATTGACTGATAAGGAAAAAAAATTGAAGGAGCGCGCTCCAGGAAGTTCAGGTGCGCGCTCCAGCATCTCTCTGTACACAGCTCACGACAGACAGGTATGGGCTTTGTAGTCTAGCTACGAATTTTGCTCCATCGCCATATATGTTACTAACCTGATCACTAGCACTCTTAGTTTTGTAGTGCGATTATCTGCAGCTATATCAGTATATGCATATCTAAGTGTTTATAACGTGCTAATAAACTGTGTGGCTGGAGTGCTGGAGCCGTGGACGTCAGATGTCAGGATGCTGTAGATCATCTTAGATTTTTACTAGTTGTAGATATTTAAACCGTACTCTCTCATGCAGTCTGTGAGCGAAAATGGAGTTAATCTTTATTAACTTTAATATTAAAATTAGTTAACTTGTCATCGTAGCACTGAGGAGGGTTCACCAATGTTTTTTCTTAGTAGGAGCTCGCATCTCAACCCCTCCCCCCCCATAATAACCATTGAGCCTAGGCTAGGTTAATTTTAACCACGCTAACTCACTCACACATGTTCGGACTAACCGATAACATCGTTAGCATTGTTATTCTGTTGTGACTGGGCAACGCGTGTATGCGTCAATGCATCGTGAGCAATATCAAGGAAACGGTGGGTGCCTATATATATATAAGGCCTGTGCCAGCCGACGACCTAATCCTCCTATTGCTCGTATCCCAACCCGCGGCAAGCATCCTGAATGAACGAAAGGTACATTACTTTCACGCGTTACTCGCTCACTTTCACAAACTTTCTCCGTGTTTTTGAACTCTGCTCTCGAGATGCAATCTCGTCATGCTAGCTGTTTTCCGCACTAGCGAGTCCACGAGTACCGGCAAGCGCGCGCGCGTACATGCACGCCGTGCTTGCTGCTCGACAGAACAATGTCGTGCCACCTACGCTGACTCAAGGAGTACGCAACATAATGCCATTAAGGTGGTGTACAACAGTAAAAGGCGTCCATAGGCAGCAGGCCTGAATAAGCATAGAACAGAAATTAATTAAAAATACTCACAGCGTTCCGTCGCATACACAACATGCACTATATTCATGCTAAACAACCACAGATTCAAGCTCTATACTGCGCTCGAAACTTTTGCCAGCTCTATGATGCGCATTTCTACAAAGTAATCGGATCCCGTTTCATATACAACTAGACAGAGGGCACTCACGGAGAGTGCATACCTCCGCGAGCATGTAACATGTATGTGCTCGCTGGTGGCGGCTGCTGACTGACTCACCTACTGCTGCTGACTCGCCGCTCACTTGGGGCCGGCTGCCTGCATCTCGGCCACTCGCTGACGTCGATGCGCTATCGATTCGTCCCCGGCTCAGCGGATGGTGCTGCGCTGACTCGCCACTCGCTGACTCGACGTGCTACGATTCGCCGCTCACTGTGGCTTGCTGGCTGATTCGTCCCACTCGCTGACTCGACGCGCTATTCGATGCGCGGTGGCTACACACACACACACACACCACACACACGACACACACACACACACACACACACACACACACACACACACCAACACGCGCGGCACACACACAGAGAGAGAAAATAAGAAAGAGAGATTGCATGAGAGCTCCGTTTGCGCTGAGCTAAAATGAACGACGCGGTCACCAGTAGCTACCCACTTGCCGAATAGCAGCAACTTACACGACAGAGCCAATGTAACGTTTAATTCATTCTAGACGACTCCATTGTGCGGTGACGAGGCATCTATCCTGGCGTGTACAATGCAAATTACGTGCATGCTAGTACGGGGCGCATGCAGGACGCGGGCCTCAATTTGTCTACAAACCTCACTTTTGTGCACAAAACTCAATTCGTCTCAACAAAAGTCAATTTTGTGAAGCAGAAACTCGAATCTGTCAATCCTGTGCCAGAAAAA
>NW_014577105.1:380117-393924 GCF_000485595.1 Priapulus caudatus | reverse complement strand
TAGTCTGTCACTTTCCGGCCATCGGGTAGAATCGTCTTGGAGGTGTTGTGACAATGTGGTACGCAGCAGTATATATCGTTGGTCTTGTTGGACTCGCCCTGCGCAGGGGTGTTTCCGCCCTGGCCAAGCTGAGAGCGGGTGCTTGAATGCTAGCATGATTAATGCCATAGTCTGATTACAAGCTGTAACAATTATTCCCCAAGTACCAGGTTTATTTACCAGTATTACCTGTACCCTCTCTCACTGTACCAGTATTATGTACCAGTATTATGTACCAGTATTAGGTACCAGTATTATGTACAAGTATTAGGTACCAGTATTATGTACAAGTATTAGGTACCAGTATTAGGTACCAGTACATTATTTGTACACTGTACCATGTAAATTATGTACCCCAGTATTGGCCTCTATTTAAAGCTTTCGCGCGTAACTTGGTAATTTGAAGCTGACAACAGGCTAGCTTATCATTTAATGTTTGAAGTGTATTACTACATATTGCACTCGGTGATTGCGAAGTTTACTTAAATCAGTTTTCGATTAATTTTCATACTTACGGTGTCCATGCGTTTTCATTAATCGTTTCTGACTCTGTTCAGGCAGTGCACTCCCTTGCCGCTTGTCTCCCTTGGCACCTTGTATGTTTTCCCAGCCAGTTCTGACAGTTTTCTTGTTGCGTCCATGTATAACAATCACCCTTACAAGTTCTACCGTGCTTCTTCATCCATTCTGCAAAGGAAAGCACAGAACTTGTCTCTTATTTACATGCCTAGACTCTTAATATACTACATAACTCCAGAATACTAACAGACGTAATGCCGGCCGGTGTATTTAGCCACCGTATCACTAATTTTGAAGACGACCCCTCAATTGCCACAAAACAGTGTCATTGACAGCCCATGCCTAATCGCTGAGTACGCCAAAACATGTGTTTTTCTAGTCGAAGGCATTTTACTTCCCCTTCCACAGTATCAAAGTAGCTAATAACTTATAAGTAGGTTTCTACATCATCCAGTCAATTGATAATGACTTTAATAGTTGCTAGTTCTGACGCAAAGTGTAAGGCCTGCCTGCGCAAAGCGCCTGGCGAAAACACCGTAAACAAACCCGGATCGGGTTGTCACGCGGACATTAATTCAATTGGCTCCCACTTAGCACACATCTGCCTTGGCCCACGTCAGAGAGAAATAAAGCTGCCAAGTTTAATTACCTGGATCTGTACTGTGATGATTCCAGACGTTATCTACTCTCAAATAACCCAACATTTTTGGAAACAAAGGGGATGTCATTATCTACTCACTGTTAGGGTGGGGGGGTCATTCGACACAGATGGTGGATCCTCGTATGGGGGAGAAAGCGATGTGAGGTCATATACAGAATGGTTTTCAAGGCGTTGTTTACTTCGCGCGAAGTCTGGCAAGCAGTGCTGCGCCAAGCCGACCAAAATAAAGTTGGCGGAACTGGCAAGAGAGCTATTTGGCCATTGGTGGGGCGGGGGTCCTCGACGGCGCTAGTGAACAAGTGGCGGTCTGCTGCCGTCTGCATATATTTTTGTTTTTATGGCTATTCAGAGGTTTAAAGCGAGAGTAGGGGTGGCTTTAAACTCACTGGATGTGTTCAGACCGGGGTGTTATTTGATTGACAATTGGAGCCGTGGAGGGTCTTGCTTCGTACTTACATATACACCCCTTTTTCTCTTTTATCTCTAATTTTCTTTGGTTCTTTTTCTTTTGCGAAATTTTTCGCTTATCAACTGCTGTCCGTAACTGCTGAGTCATCGTAGTACCGTTACGCGGTTACTAGCACGCACGCACGTACATACGCACGCACGCACGCTACCACACGCACACGAATAGGGGCGGCTACGGACCCACACACACACACACAACACACACACACACACCACACACACACCACACACACAACACACAACCAACACGCCGCACGCACGCACGCACGCACCGCTACGCACGCACGCACGCACGCACGCACGCACGCACGCCACGGCGACGGCCACACACCACACACACACGCTTGCGCGGTAAGGGGCCGGAAAGAGAAAAAACATTAGAATTTTTTTTTACTTTTTTTTATTTTTATGTGGATTGGGGGGTCCTAGGGCCCCATCCCCCCCCCTGGCTACGCGCTTGATCTTGACCGTCCTCGATCCCCACGAAGCCTAGAGGAAACTAAAATCCACTATCGTACGAAATAACGAAAAGAAGGTTATATAGGAGCGTTGCGTGTCTGTGCGGGTATGCATGCACACGTGTGTGTGTGTGTGTGTGTGTGTGTGTGTGTGTGTGTGTGTGTGTGTGTGTGTGTGTGCATGTGCGTGTTTGTTTACGTGTGCGTGTGTGCGTGCGTCTCACGCGCTACGGGAAATATGCGGATGGTGAAAGCCTTACAATACCAATTGTGTTTGTCAGGGCGTTAAAACTTGTAATCAGTAGATGTGGATAGAGAGTATGCAGATGAAGTTTATAATCTTTCGCGTTGGCGCTGCGATAATGCTATCGCGCAATTTCTTCATCATTATCGTAAGAAAAGAGGAAGGAATCCTCACGAACTATTTCCTAAACAGTGGGCCAACCCACTTGCTTTGAATACTATACGCACACACTGCTTTTACGTTTCTCGCATCTCTCCCTCACTCTGATTATATGCCATCGATGCAGTGTGGTTACTTAATTCCGCGTTGTAAATATGCACTAGTGCATGGAGAATATCCGACTGCAAAACTGCTATTAGCAAGACGGCTGGTGTAACAGAGAGTGTAAAAAAGCCGCAATGATATAATAGCCGTGACGGTGTATAATTATACCGTTACGCCTATATATACTATGTCTGCAACCGTTACGGATGTGCGCTAGGTACGGTAAATGCAGGGAGTGATGTCTGCGTGCATGACTGTGTGGATGAATGCGTATGTCGTCCGGTAAAATGTCATCTATCAATATACTCTCGTTACTTATATACTGATGTCACATCGACGTGGTGGATAGGCTTGAGTACTCTAGAGACCAGGTAAAGCCGGTGTCGTCTAAACCTCTCATACACACAGGTGCATGTCCAGTTGCCTGAGAACACTCACCTGTCAAGGCCACAAGCAGAAACGAATTGAGAAACACCCTCAGAATTGACGAACGATTTTCCTTTGTAGACAAAGAGGGTAAAGTAGATATCTATATAGCAATCGCAATCGCATACCAAACACAGCTCGCGTAACAATGATTATTAAAACTATTTAGTAATGTATATAACATATATGTTATTGCCCTATGCCTTATTCCCTCTATAATATGACAGCTGATATCATTTCTTGGATTGTAACATGCACTTTTTATGAGATAGCCAGATAGACTCATTCTTTTATGGTAAAAAAATCTTTATGCGCAGAATTTTACTATAGGCTGAAAATATACAACGTCATATATATTGTAACGATTTTGGCTTCTTTATATTTTAGGGGATGTAATTGTAGATATACTATTGTGTGCGCGTAAAGCTTGACGCAACCTTGACGTGGAGATGCAGCTTCAGCTTCATCGAATCCTCCTTAATTCACCAAGTCATCCTTGAGCTTTCGTCGTCGTGATCACGTGCACGTTTCCTGTGCCCTCTATACCACGTGATAAACCACGGCTAACGGGTATATAAGGTGCCATATGACCGTTGTCAAGCACTTGACTCAGCGACCGAATCACCGTCAGAGTCACTTGCCGCTGCTCTCACGCCAGAGTCGGCGATAGTCAGCCAGAGAGGGAGGGAGGGAGGGGCAAGACGCTCAGGACCACCGGCACCACGAGCTTCGTATAGCTTAAGAACACTGAACTATCACGTATGTTGACTGTTATATTGTGATTGCTGGCGTCAAGTAAAGAGGCTATTGTACGTAGCCAAGTACCGCTCATATCCGTGTTGCTGCTCTGTTTGTCGTTGGTTGGTCATAACGAAACGCGCCTGACAGTCGAGGTGCACGACCCGACGTGTCGCCCCTGTAGGACGATCACGGCCTGATCTACTACCACGCCACAGGGGCAAGCGTTACACTGGTGCCGTGACGAGGATCAACTATTCGATAGCAGAGCAGCGCGTGTGTGTGGCGTGTCGTCACTAGATTTACGCTTGTCGGCCTGCCCGTCAGCATATTATCCAAACGTCACGTCGCAACGCACAAAACGCGGTGGTATTGGTTGCTGTGCTCTGGTAACTCTGAGAGGCCTCTGCCATGATCGTTCGTACAGCCGGCGACGGCGCTGGTTATGCGGCGCCACCTGGTGGTGCAAAGCTGTCGCGCAACGGAGCCGACAAGTCCTACATAGAGATTCCTGGTTTGACATCAGACCCAGATGGAGATGAAGCATCCATCCCGCATCACGTTCTCTACAAATCCCATCGAGGTGTTCAGCACGTGGTCGGTCGGCGTCCGCCGAGTACGAGCTCGAGAAACGCATCGAGAAGATGAACGTGTTTCCGGTCGGCCTCGTCAAAGGTGCGGAGGGACTAGGCTGGTGCGTCATCGGCATGGGCGTCGGAGCGGACGCGGGCATCGAGAAGCTGGGTATCTTTGTAAAGACCATCATGCCTGCCGGTGCCGCAGCGAAGGACGGCAGGATTCAGGTAAATGATTAGATCGTTGAGGTGGACGAGAAGAGCCTGGTAGGCGTGTCACAGGCCTACGCTGCCTCCGTGCTGCGAAACACCACCGAACTAGTCAGGTTCATTATCGGGAGAGAGCGTGACCAGGCAAACAGTGAGATTGCCCGGCTCATCAGTCAGCCAGAGAAGCAGGAGGAGGAGGAGCGTAAAAAGATACAGGAGTACCTCGACTCGTGTATGCAGGTGAGGGAGGCCGGCGAAGGTACGGCGCAAAGCGAGGAGAAGGAGAGAGAGTCGCCGAACCGTCGGTCGACGACTCCCCCGATGGACGACATCGCGTGGGAAAACGAGGGTGAAGGCGAGAACGTCGCCTACCCGCTCGACGATTACTCGCCGCTGTCCGACGACTCGTCGCGCCGGCCGCAGTGCGAGGTGTTCGACCTGCCGGACAACCTGAACAGCGACTCGCTCAGCCCCGAGATGGAGGTGCAGGCCGTGCTCCGATACGCCTGAGGGAGGCTCAATACAAGAATGCCGTAGCAGAAGCTGAACTCGCCAAAGTCAAGGCTAAGGTGATGCTGCCGGATAGGCTGCGACCTTTAGCTCTGTGGGGAAACTGGCCACCAACTAAGCCGCCATGGACAGAACGCGTGGAACAGTCCGGTCGATACAACTGTAGTAGTTATGGGCCGGAACTTGGCCAGTTTCTCCGCCACGCAACACCCTGGTTGTGGGGCCGCCGTAGTTGCTATGGTAGGCAAGGACATGCAATGGCTGCTGAGACCCCTCGTATGCCTAGCTGTCATCCAGCACGGCGAGGGGATTGCGCCGATTGGCGGGGTTGTTTGATCTGCAGACCACCAGTATCTGTGCGAATTAGCCCTCCAGTATCCGTGCGAGCCAGCCCACCAGCATCTGTGCGAATCAGCGGAATCGCCGTGAAGGTGCAGAAGAAGTCCAGTGTACCTATGCTTGTCAGCAAAATCCCCGTGCCTGTGAAAGCACCGATGGCAGGTATAATGCTGGCGCATAGGGGATCTACACATCGTCGGAGAGAGGCTGACGCAACAATCTGCAGAATGCTGCAGCTGGAGGCAGAGCTTCCGTCTTTGCTCATTAGGTTGGCTGTCGGTACATGTAAGGGCCATGCATACTGGCACTTGTGGGATCAGAAGAGCCGGAGACTCGGAATCCTCTGCCAGCGTTGGAAATCGGCGGGTGAGCATCACGGCGGAGTCAAGTACCACCGTACCCACCGTAGTCGACACAAGCCCTAGCGGAGGATCGAGTCCAGTCAGGCCAGGTGTGGAGTCCTGCCACGGGTATTAGCAAACACGTGCTGTCTGTAGCTGTGGGTACGGCCATAATTCTCACGATCGAACTGATGAAACCTAGATAAGCTGAAGTCCTAGACAAAAAAGGCACACGGAGGAGGGGAGGGGAGCGATGCTGTGTTACGGAGGAGGGGGAGGGGAGCGTTGCTATGTTGCGGAGGAGGGGAGTTGAGCGTTGCTATGTTACGGAGGAGGAGAGATGTGCGTGGCTATGTTACGGAGGAGCGGGAGCGTTGCTATGTTACGGGGGAGGGTGAGTGTTGCTATGTTACGTAGAAGGGGGAGGGGAGCGTTGCTATATTACGGAGGGCGGGTGAGTGTTGGTATGTTACGGAGGAAGGGAGAGGAGCGTTGCTGTGTTACGGAGGAGGGGGAGCGTTGTTATGTTACGGAGGGCGCGTGAGTGTTGTTATGTTACGGAGGGCGGGTGAGCGTTGCTGTGTTACGGAGGAGGGGGAGGTGTGCGTTGTTATGTTACCGAGGAGGGGAACGTTGCTGTATTAGCGGTGACACGACGCGGGGTGCGTGCTGCGACTGCGTTAGCGCTGACACGACGCATGGTGCGTGTTAGTGTTGACACGGCGCGGGTGGCGTGCTAGTGTTAGGCGGTTGACACGTACGCGGGGTGGGCGTGCTGTGTTAGCGGTGCGACGACACGCGGCAGTGCGTGCTGTGTTAGCGGTGACACGACGCGGGGTGCGCGCTGTGTTAGCGGTGACACGAAACGCGGGGTGCGTGGCTGTGTTAGCGGTGACACGACGCGGCGAGCGTGCTGTGGTAGCGTGACAAGAACGCGGGTGCGTGCTGTGTTAGCGTGACACGAACGCGGCGTGCGTGGCTGTGTTAGGCGTGCGACACGACGCGGGTGCGCGCTGTGTTAGTGTGAACAAGACGCGGGTGGGACGTGCTGTATTAGCGTGACGAAGGGGGGCGACAGCAGGTGGCCTGCTGTTAGCGTGACACGGCGGGGTGCGTGCTGTGTTTAGCGGTGACTACGACGCGGGTGCGTGCTGTTTAGCGTGAATCGACGCGCGTAGGCGTGCGTTTAGCGGTGACACGACGCGGGGTGCGCGCTGTGTTAGCGGTGACACGACGCGGGGTGCGTGCTGTGTTAGCGGTGACACGACGCAGGGTGCTGTGTTAGCGGTGACACGACGCGGGGCGCGTGCTGTGTTAGCGGCGATCTCGAGGGTCGCGCGCGCGTGTATATGTCGACGCCGCGCCGGGTTACAATCATTGTCAAACGCTTGTTTGCGACGGCCGGCGCGCAGATCGAACAGACGCGCTCTCACGGCAAAGTTGTTGCTTTTTCTTTCTGCCAGTTGAACTTTACCGCGAATTTTCCGACGTGCACGCGGGTCGCGACTACGTTATTTCGAGCTTCCTTCTCATCTGGCACTGTCCATTAACATACACTGCTAAACTCGTCACGTGTTCAGAGGCTGCGCCTCCGAGTATTCGTGCTATCTAAGCTCTGGTCTCCGCAGGCTAAAGGCATCGCGTTTTAAGTGTATGCCAAGTTACTCAGTCTGGCCCGTAGCACGAAAACTGTACTACCCGACTTACTCTCTGGAACTACGCAAAGTCTTTATATGCAACCCCCTCCGTATATTTGCTCAGTCTACACTCTGGTCTCCGCAGACTAGCAAATCGAGTATTGTCCCGAACTACGCGCTGGCATCGCACACCTAATATCCGCGTTGACACCTAAGATAATCCAAAGGGAAACACGCTAAAAGGCACCGTTGATCGCTCATATCTATAGAAGCCCCCGCCCCATTGTCATAATGACAAAGAAACCCATATGTGGACCATTTCTAATGGACGATTATCATCGTTTTCCGTGAAAAATGCAATGACTTTGTCTTTCGCTCTTTCATTTTCGTATGTAAGAAAGCCAGCCCCTGGCGTAAAAGTAATTTCCTGCGGTCGTTTATGCGGAATACAGATATTTGACGAATGCAGGAGAGGAAAGTGGTGAGTGATTCGGCAGCACCGTCCAGCGATGCAAGGCAGATGATAAGAGAGACAGAAAGATTATCGATAGCTGTTACTAGAGCGCCGGCGGGCGAATAACATTAATTGTGGCAACGAACATGGAGCGATACGTCACCTAGCATCTGCTAATTACTAGCTAGCTGGCTACTGCTACTGCACTGGCTACTATGCGCCTAGCTTGTTCACAGCAGGCGAAGCGGGATTGCGCCGATTTTGCGCGAGTTTTGATTGATCTGCAGACAACCAGTATCTGTGCGAATTAGCCCTCCAAGTATCGCGTGGGCGAGCCAAGCCACCAGCATCTGTGCGAATCGCGGACGCCGTGGAAGGGGCAGAAGAAGACCATGTCGCCTATGGCTCGTAGCAAAATCCCCGTGCCTGTGAGGCTACCGTGCAGGTGTAATAGCTGGCGCAATAGGGGATCCACGCGATGTGTTGGAAGAGAGGCTTGACGCAACAATCTGCAGAAGTGCTGCAGCTGTGAGGCAGAGCTTCGCGCGTCTTGCTGCATTAGGTTGTGCTCGGTTCTTACTCGGATCCTCGTGCCGAGCGTTTGAAATCGGCGGCGTGAGCATCAAAGCGGCGGAGTCAAGTAAGCCACCGGTACCACCGGTATCGCACGACAAGCCCTAGCGGAGGATCTGAGTCCAGTCAGAGCAAGGTGTGGAGTCCTGCCACGAGTATTAGGAAACACACGTGGCTGTCTGTAGCATGTGGTGTAGTGTCAGAACCATAGAAATTCTAAGTGCCATAACTAGCGAACGTTATGCTGTCTGTTGCCTACCGGCTGTCACAAGCAGCGGTACTCGAATGGATCGAATCGATGGTCACGCGTGGTATGTTTACCGCGTATTGTTCAGCATGCATTTACTCCCTATACTGAAGGCATGGTTTAAGGTGAAGGCTGTGCGTAAGGAGCGAGTTATTAGTCTCATCCGATGTACTAATGGCCCAAACTGTCCTTTTTAATTTTAGAATGAGTACTCGCGTAGATCAGCAGCGCCTCATCTGCCGCACACGGACAGCTGCTTCACACGTTACATTGCTCTAGACCCGCGGACAGATAATTGGGCAGGTAGTTCTGGCGGCCCATCTATCGGATCATGTGTCGTACGAATAACGCAGGCGACTCGGCGAACAGACGACGATGACAAAAGGCGGGATCGACGGAGAGGAGCACGCTCCTCACGTCGCCTGAAATATGTGGCCCGCTGCATTTTGGTAGCTGAGGAGGTATTCGGCAGAACCCGACTGCAATTGTTTAGAAAAAGTGGCGAAACCCCTTGCACGCGCACTAAGATTCCAATGTTCGTCAGAGCCACTCGAGAAGTCATGTTCATGTAACATGAGTTCACTGTACCGACGAGATGTCACGAAATTGTCCGCAATGAAGGAGGTAAATAGATACACAGGTGAGGATAATGTATCACTGGCCTTTTCAAACATGGAGATGAGTGACCCATAGTGGTGTGGAAAAAACAAAGTAGTCGTGAATTCACACAGGTGTTGTGAGTTACCGAGTAAATATAAGGCGGTCGTAAATACTGACGGTGTGGGTGTTAAATAATTTATATCGCCGATATTTAGACTGCGCGACTACACTTAGGTGTTTTCTAGGCGAACACAGGCCGCACGTACGAGATAGGTGTATTCACCGTTATAGTAGCGAGGATTAGTTGGGGCAGATAGGCAACAATCTAGCGTAAGGCGCAACGTTGTAATTATATGCGATTTCATTGGTGTAACAGGGCGTCGCAGTAACATGACTAAGTGTCTAGCGTGTGTCGGTCGAAAAAATAACCAAGATTTTCACCGCTCAGTTACTGCAGCGCAGGGGCATCGCAGGGACATGCGGTTTGTTTTATATGAACGAGGGTAGGACAGCTGATCAAATAATACTTCAAAGAATGTGTCAAAAGTTAAAATGGGGAAAGATTTATTAATTCGACTAATACTATGCAACAAAGGATTCAGACATATTTACCGGTTGTACCCTCTCTCTTTATATGCTCTTGATTAATTATGAGTATGCACGTCGAGGCTTTCCAGCTGCCTACCTCACGTGACTAAAAAGGTAAAGTGAAAAAACAGGCTAAATACACAGTAACAAAGGAAAGATTACTATTTAGATAAATGAATAGTGGAAACAGCCGTGAAGCAGAATCAAGCAGAATTATGAAAATTAACGTGATTCGAAAAGCATGATAAGTGAGTAAAAGAATAACATTCCTGGCGTTTCAGCAAATACTCGAGATGTATCTGAGAAGGCATAAGCGGGTAAAACACACGGATGGGAACTACAGCTGATGCGGCGGTATCGCTTTAGCAAATTGACTTTGTTTAGGGATCATTTTATCCAGGAGCATGGTCTGATAATCGCAATAAACTTGAAGATCAGTAAAATTCCATGATGCTGAAATTTCAATATAGAAAAAAAGACAACATTTCAGAGAAAAAGCTGAGAGACCTATTCTGTAACGGGATGAATTCGGATGACAGATAAAATAATAGATAGGCAGTTAGAGCATCTTCGACAGTGTAAAGATCATAATATACACTTGTTTAGAAAAGCATTGTAATATTATTTGTTACATTGCCTTTTTTATAGTAAAATTGCCGTCGATTTCTGATAACGCTATGATCATTATTTTGAATTAAAATTACTTGTAAGGAAACGACTTCTCTGGCCGTGAAGAAACACTGCAATTCTCATTATATCTTTAGGGCGATATGCGTGAGACACTGGCCAAAAGAGTGTGTATATTAAACAAATGTCAGACAGTGTGAAAACGAGATGTGGTTTCGTTAAGGTATCGGTCTAATTATTTGATTAGTCGATGAAGTAGAAGTTAGTATGTTAGAGTTTCGTTGGTCTTATACTATTTATCAAATAAAGCTGGCATTGTTTCTCGTTGTGCTGGAACCGATGTGAAAAACTGGCGCTTGATCTTGATACGTATGTGTTCCGTTGTGTGAGTGCGTAAAACTACAATTTCCCTGACGCCTTTACATATTAGCAACGCCAGAATTTCACGATCGAAGCTGAAGTGAAACCTAAGATAACTAGAAGTCGCATAAGACAGAAAAAGACACAACGGAGGAGGTGAGAAGGAGCCGAGTGCTGTGTTACGAGAGAGGCGGGAGAGGGAAAGCGTTGCTATGTTGCGCGAGGAGGGGAGGTTGAGCGTTTGCAATGTACGGAGGAGGGGAGGTGTGCGTGCTGATGTTACGGAAGAGCGGAGGAGCGTTGCTATGTTACGGAGGGAAGGTGGAGTGTTGATATGTTAACGATAGGAAGAGGGGAAAGGAGTGAGCCGTTGGGCTGTGTTTAACGGAGGAAGCGGGAGCGTATGGCTAATGTTAGCGGAGGGCGGATGAGTGTTGCTGATGTAACGCTAGAAGGGGGAGGTGAGCGTTGCTGTGTTATTCGAGGAGCGAGGAGCGTTGCTATGTTACGGGAGGAGGCGGGTGAGCTGTTGCTATGTTAACGTAAGAAAGGGGGAGGGGAACGTTGCGCTGTGTTTTAACCGGAGGATCAGCGGGAGCGTGTGCTATATTACACGGAGAAGGAGGGGGTGAGCGTGTGACTGTGTAAGGAAGAGCGGAGCGTAGTTGACTAAATACGAATACCGAAAGAGCGAATGGGGAAGGTTGAAGCGTATGCTATGTTAGCAGAAGGAGGGGGAGCGTTTGCCGGATGTTACGGAGGGCGGGTGAAGTTGTTGTTAATGTTAGACGAAAGGGCGGTGAAGTGTTTACGGAAAGGAGGGGGAAGGATGTGCGTTGGCTATGTTACGGAGGAGGAAGCGATTGCTGTAGATATAGCGGTGACAAGCGAAAAAACGGAGTGCGTGCTTGTATCTAGCGGTGACACGAACAGGCGGCGTGCGTAGGCTGTGGTTAGCGGACGACAGCGCGAGAGAGCGGCGGCAGTGCGATGTCTGTGTTTTAGGGAGGTGACACAAGCGACGCGGGTGTGTGGGTGTTAGAGCGTAGAGACAGCGACGAACTGGGTGCTGGGTGTTAGCGAGGTGAAAACGACGCGGGGTGGCTGTGTTTAGACGGTGACGACGAACAGCATGGGTGCTGTGTTTGAGCTGACACGGAACGCGTAGGTGCATGTGTTAGCGGTGACACGACCTCAGGAGAGGTGCTGTAGATTAGCGGGACTCGATTACGCGGAGTCGCGGTGCTGTGTTACGGCGCGGTGACGACGACGATCCGAGGGTAGGCGCAGCTTAGATTCAGACAGGTGTATATGCGGTGACAGCGAACGCGGGTAAGGCGTGCTGTGTATAGGCGGTGACACGAACGGGCGAGGGAGTGCGCGCTGTGTTAGTGTGACATGAACGCGGCGTGCGTGCTGTGTTAGCGGTGACACGACGCAGCGATAGCTTGCTGTGTTAGCGGTGACACGACGCGGGGTGCGTGCGTTGTGTTAAGCGGTGAGGCACGACGCGGGGGTGCGTGCTGTGTTAGCGGGACACGACGCGGCGTGGGCGTGCTGTGTTAATCGGGACACGACGGCGGGTGCGTGCTGTATTTAGATCGGTGACACAGACGCAGGGTGCTAGTGATTAGCCGGTATGACTAGACGCGAGGTGCGTGACTGTGTATAGCGTGACACCGACGCAGGGTGCTGGTGTTAAGCGGTGACAAAGAGAACGACGGGTGCGTGCTGTTTAGCGTGACACGACGCAGGGTGCTGTGTTAAGCGTGACAAGACCGGGGTGCGTGCTGTGTTAGCCGGTGACACGACGGCAGGGTGCTGTGTTTAGCGGTCAACACGACGCGGGGCGCGTGCTGTGTTAGACGGCGAATTCTCGAGAGGTCGCGCGCCGCGTGTAATGAATGTCGACGCCCGCGACCGGAGGTATAAATTGGTCAAACGCTTGTTATAGCGTCGCGCCGCGGCGCGCAGAGTCCGGAACCTTGGCGACAGGCTCACGCCGTCCACGGCGCAAATACAACAAAAACCCAGTCGATACGGACAGGCGCTCTCGAACGGCAAGTTGTGGCTCATTTTCTTTCTGCCAGATATGAACATTACCAGCGAATTTATTCCGACGTGCAGCGCGGGTCGCGACTGACGTTATTTCGAGAATAAAACTTGGCCACTGGAGTCGCATTAACATAGCACCTGCTAAACTCGTCCACGTGTTATCAGAGCTGTGCGCCATCACGAGTATTCGTGAGCTATCTAAGCTCTGGTCTCCGCAGGCTAGCATCCGTTTTAGTTATGCCAGTTACGATCTGCCCTAGCACGCTGTCTACCGACTTACTCTCTGGAACTACGCAAAGTCTTTATATGCAACCCCCTCCGTATATTTGCCTCAGTCTAGCAAAACTCTGGTCTGCCGGGCAGACTAGCAAATGCGAGGTATTGTCCCGAACTAGCGACGCTGGCAATCGCCGCTAATATCCTGCGTTGCACCTAGCAAGGATTAGTCCAGGAAACACCGTTGATCGCTCATATCTATAGAATTCCTCCTCCCCATGTCATAGGACAAAAAAACCGCATGTGGACCATCGCTCTTTCTTATCGATTACATCGTTTCAGTAAAAAACGCAATGACTTGTTTTCGCGTCTCTTGCAATTATTCTATGTAAGAAAGCCCAGCTGCTAACAGTAAGTTTCCTGCGTCGGTTTACGGAATACGGAATTTTCGTATGCAGGAAGAAAGCGTGAGTGACTGCGCCAGCACAGATCCCACGATTGAGGCAGATGATTAAAGAGAGACATAAAAAGATTATCGATAAGGCTTGTTACTAGAGCGCCTGCGGGCGAATAACATTAATTGTGGCAACGAACATGGAGCGATACGTCACCTAGCATCTGCTAATTACTGCTACTGCTACTGCTACTGCTACTGCTA
>NW_014577105.1:367897-380092 GCF_000485595.1 Priapulus caudatus | reverse complement strand
GCGAGAGAGAGATAGTAATACATAGAAGAAAGTAAGTCTGTATATTATATATATATATATATATATATATATAGGTGGTAGTAATGCTCACCCGTTATCGTCGACAAGAGGCACTCTACCCGGTGACTTGGGGCCTTCACCGTCGTGGGCCACACAGTTAGAGATCGCCACATCCCAGAAAGCTAAGAACGAAGACAAGCTTGAAAGGTTGTCCTTATTTACGGTACAGACAATTGCGCAACAGTTAGAATCGAGTATCTGAGTGTCAAGATTATACTTGCAACAATTATATATGGGAATAATAATAACAAATAGGAATAAATTTGGGCTATAGACAATTAAATTATTAACTTCCCGGCGCCCTCAATTTCATGGCTCTTTTATGTAATCGTTACAAGGGCGGATGAGTACAAATAGTTTACCTGTGGTTTGGTAGTAGAATGCGAGCATGGCTGTTTCTCCCACCTGCAGACGTTGAGCTTGCGCAACAGTGGTGTCCGTGCCACTGACCACCTTCATCTGGACATACGGTTTACCGTCTGCTGAACTGCGAGCGGCAAAATCAGATAAGAATTAACGTCATGTGTATCTAGATGTAATCTGTTTTTAACTGCCTCTATACACATGCGACTCCCTGTAATGTACGTGTAACTCTGCGTCTATATATGTGTATACACTTCTAATCTCTATGTAACTGTCTCTATATACCTGTATATCTGTACTCTATCTGTATATCTATATACTCCATCACTATATACGTGCGACTGCCTGCAATCTATATGTAGCTACCTCTATATACGCGAGACTATCTGTGCTACGGGTCTATATAGTAACAAACGTCTCTCACGCTGCTGGCGGTGCGTAGGCTACGGTACGAAGCGTGTTCCTGCGGGCCTCGCGGCAGACTATACGGAACGGCTTCGCCTTGCTTGTGAGCAGATCGCCACTGTCAGTGAACGGCATCACAATGATCACGTTGCTATAGGCAACAGACCCATCCATGTGGTACTGCAAGTAGACGAGGATTAGAGATACCAGCGAGCAGCAAGAGCGATGCCGGCGGCGAAACAGCAGCAGCGGTCAACGTTTTATCGAGTTGTGTGCCCATTTTCGGACAAACCGCCACGAGTCGTTACAGCTAAGTTATCAGAGAAATCTTATTGTTCTTATCGGATTGCTCTCCCTGAACTTATCTCTTGTGCCTCTAATCGCATTAGTAACCGCGTAACCAATTGTCGCGTGTGACGTCGACGGTGACGCGCGCACATGTTGACCGGCAGGGCATGTGACGTCGGCGTGACGTCAGTACGTACTTCGTCCTCCTCGTGCTTGGTGCCGCAGCCGTCGAGCGGCACAGTAAACTGCACGGACTTGACGTCGTAGAGAGTAGTGCGGCAGCGCTGTGACTCAAAATACTGGTAGGCGTAGACAGTGCCCTGGAAGTACTCCTTAAAACTGAGCGTGATGCTCATCTGTCTGTCGGTGGCTGTACACGCCGCCTCGAGCTCTGCGGAGAGAAGCGTGCATTTATCGTACTTTACATCGTGAATCTTGTAATTATATAAATAGATATAGGTGTGTGTGTGTGTGTGTGTGTGTGTGTGTGTGTGTGTGTGTGTGTGTGAGGCTCCTCAAAAAAATTCTTAGTTGAGGAACATATGAACCCAGATTTGACCCTTAAAAATGTCTTTCATAATTTGCAGATTTGGGCTCTATTACGTGCATAAGCCTCCTGACTATATGCTGAAGCATGGGTTTAGGTGCAAGGCTGGTGCGTAAGGGACGAGTTATTCTCCCGATGTACTTGGCCAATACTGTCTACTTGCAGTACTCTCGTAGATACAGACGGCCTCATCTGTGCACACGACAGCAGCTCACATCATCGCATCACATCACATCACATCACATCACATCACATCACATCATCACATCGACAGCAGCTCATTGCTCTACGCGGACAGATAATTGCAGGTAGTTCTGGCGGCCCATCTATGGATCTGTGTCGTACGAATAACGCAGGGCGCCTCCACGAACAGACGACGATGCAATTAAGCGGGATCACGGAGGAGGAGTCACGCCCTCCGTCCGTAAAATGTGGCCGCTCGCATTTTGGTAGCTGAGGGAGTATTCCAGCACCACTGCAATTGTTTAGAGAAGTGGCGACCCCTTTCCGCGCTAGATTGCATGTTCGTGCAGAGCCACTCGAGAAGTCATGTTCATTACATGGTTCATGTCCACGATGTCACGATTGTCCAGAAAGGTATAGATACACAGTGAGGATATTTTACCCTGTTTTTTTCACGGATATGGGTGACCCTTAGTGGTGTAGAAAAACAATATCGTGAATTCCACAGGGTTTGTTTGCGAGTAAAATAGCGCGCGTAATACTGACGTGTGGGGTGTAAATTAATTTATGCGCCGAATTTACTCGACTACACTTTGCTGTTTTCTGCGACCAGGCCGCACATATGAATGTGTACTCACCGTTATGTGCAAGGATTGTTGCAGATGCGACAGTCTACGAGGCAGCACGTTGTATATATTGCGGATTTCATTGTGTAACGCGGTCGCAGTACTGATCCTAATGTCTAGTCGGTGTTTCAGCGAAAATACCAGATTTTCACCGCTCATTATCTCAGCGTAGGGGCATCGTAGGGACATGCGGTTTGTTTTATATGAACAAGGTAGGACAGCTGATCAATAATCCTGCAAAGAATCCTCAAAATAAAACGGGAAAGTTTATTAATTCGACTAATACTGCAACATGGTTTCAGCATTTTACCGTTGTACCCTACGCTCTCCTTCTTTATATGCTCTTTATATTATGAGTATGCACTCGAGCTTTCCAGCTGACCTTCGTAAAAAGGTAAAGTGAAAAACAGCTAATACACAGTACAAAGGAAAGATACTATTTAGATAATGACTCAGTGGAAACAGCCTGAGCAGTCAAGCAGAACTATAATAACTGATTGAAAAGCATGATAAGTGAGTAAAATAACATTCCTGGTCCACAATACTTCGAGATGTATCTGTACTAGCGGTAACACACGGAAGGGACTACACTGATGCGCGTTATCGCTTTACAATTGACTTGTTTAGCATTTTATCAGGGCATGCTATAATCGCAAGACGTTGAACAGTAAAATTCCATATGTGAAATTTCAATATAAAAAAACGACACAAAGAAAAAGCTAGACGCCTATTCTGTACGGGAAATCGATGACAGATAAAATATAGATAGACAGATATTAACGTTAAAGGCATCTTTCGAGTTAAAGATCATAATATAACTTGTTTAGAAACATTTAATATTTGGTTAATGCTTGTTATTAAAACTGTCATTTCTATACGTATAATTATTTTAATTAAAATTCTTGTAGGAAACGACTTCTTGCATGAAAACGAATTCTCTTTAGCGATAGCTGGCACTCCAAAGTTGGTGATTTAAACAATTCAGAACAGTGTGAAACGAGATGTGTTCGGTTAAGGTATCGGTCTGTTATTTATTAGTCGATGAGTAGAGTTAGTTGTTAGAGTTTGTTGGTCTTACGTATAATTATTTTAATTAAAATCCTTGTAGGAAACGACTTCTTGCATGAAAACGCCTTCTCTTTAGCGATAGCTGGCACTCCAACGTTGGTGATTTATACAATTCTGAACAGTGTGAAACGAGATGTGTTCGGTTAAGGTATCGGTCTGTTATTTATTAGTCGATGAGTAGAGTTAGTTGTTAGAGTTCGTTGGTCTTTACTATTTATCATAAGCTGCTTGTTTTCTTGTGCTGGAACCGATGAAAACTGGCGCTTGATCTTGATACGTATGTGTTCCGTTGTGTGAGTGCTAAAACTACAATTTCCCTGCGCCTTTAGCATATTAAACGGCCAGAATTCTCACGATCGAACTGATGAAACCTAGATAAGCTGAAGTCCTAGACAAAAAAGGCACACAGTAAAAACCCGCGTATAAGAACCTGTATTTTTCCAAGTTAGCTTAAAAAGGTTCTTATATAATTGGTGTTTACTGGGAAATTAAGCTATTTAGCATCTTAAATAGATTCTTATTTTCTTAAGAAAAAATGTGCTTGTTGCTGGTAGAATATTGGTGTGGTCCATTGTTTATACAAAATATATATGCATATAATTATGTCAAAATGACTGCAATCTAGACAAATACAAACCCTATTCTACGTTATCTTGTTTGTTTTTATGCCCTTTATACCGAATCGAGGTATATAGACCAGCAAGAGCTTGTTTTAGTTGATTTATGAATTTTAAAGTATTAACTAAATTTGATAAAAACAACAACAACATATTTTAGACTAAATACCAGTGATCTTGATCACTATCCTTCTTATAGTCATAATTGCAAGGAAGATACGTACGACGCACTCGCTACGTATATGTAAATATTAGACCGTGTACACTTAAACATCAGCACCGGCAAATTGCTACGCGGGACAAAGTCCGGTAATAGACACAGCTAGCCAAGGCTTGCACCTGTGTTACACCGCCATTGCGTGACAGTCAATCTCATAGGTAGTGAGTCTTTCCTCATGGCAGTACGTATACAAACAGCATTTCTGCTAAAGTTAATTGCTTGATTTACACGTCCTTCGTCACCTAAAGGTTAGTTTACCTTGTAGAGAAAACGACTATAACGATAAGTAAATCTATCTTTCTGCATGCTATATCGCGAAACTTTAGCGGTTCACCGGCCATTACATCGTTGTCGTGTGATTAAAGCACTTTACTGGTATATAATGCCACAGTGTTGATGCCGTCATTGCATTATTAACGAAAACACCAGCAATTATTCTCTAGATTTGCTGCCATGTGTTAGAAGATAAAGACGTAGATGCCATACATAGAACCGCCACCACGTTGCGTACATAATTATATTGCGTTTCAGTTTATAATTGAAAAAGCGTTTATTCGCGTAAGCACGTTTTAAGTGGCTCATCTAAATAATTTCTCTGTGTGCACTTCCAATCTAGTCGAGAAGTAAATGAACTAGATTAATTGAACGTAATATTTCTTGTGAGGGTTGGTTTTCTAAATACTACCTAATAGAATGGTTACAGTCAAACTAACGACAAGTTTCTTGCGCTTTACTCATGCACTTTATTGTCAGTTTCATCTTAAAGTCGCCATGCCTGATTGTAGATGCACGTGACACTTCCGTATTCTGTGCGCGCGTGCAAGAGTGCATGCGCACATGCATACCGTATGTAGTTATCTTTCGTGTTTATCAGGCATTAGAACATCATCTACTACCGGTGTGACATCACAGGACACAATATTGCGCGACAAAACGGATCCAATAATGACGGCCGTAGACGACAGCGCCCGTGGCGGTGTACCCTACCCGTACCAGTCGCTCGACGAACCGCTGCCTCGAGCGCCACCTGACGTGCTAAAGTTCCCGCGAACGACACCGCGCTACCTGGGGGCGGCACTGATCTTTCTCGGCGTGACAGGTATCATTCTCGACGTAGCCGAGATACTGACACTGCGCATGAACTCGCTGCTGATGGGGGAGGGCATCTTCCTCGGCGTCGTCGTCATGGCAACGGGCATCGTCGCTCTGCACGCGGCGCGCCGATGCGGACGCTGCATCATCATTGCGCTAATGGTGATGACGATCGTCACGGGGATCACGTGCATTGAGATGCTGCGCACGAGCATCGGGATGGTGTGGCGGGCGGCCGACGCCTGCAACGACTCATACTACGACCACGACACCTGTCGGAAGGTCGGCCGCGTCGGCTACGCGATCGGGCTGCTGTTCGCCTTCTGGTCGATAGCGTGCGCCGCCATCGCCATCTGGATATCAAGCCTGTGCTGCAGTGCCGTCTGCTGTGGCAGGAATAATGAGCCGGCCAGGGTAGTCTACACTGTCGTCCCCGGTCAGCAGGTTGGACAGCCGAGCGGCGGCGGGCCGGTAGTGGGCATCGACCTAGATCACCTCACAAACGAATCACAGCGATGCATCAGCGGTGGTCAGGCCTACAGCGACCAGTAAATTTCGATGCAACGCATGCAGTGGCGACATCTGTGCGTGACTTATGGATTAGTTTTGTTGGCGGCGAGATGATGTCGGGGACTCAACTGTGTTGTATTTAGTCTCCGCAGATGGCAGCACCATAGCGTAAAACCCTGGTGAGCTATGTGCTTGTTGCAGCGAGCTTTTAGACGTGACATTGTTGGCGATGACTCTGTGTAATTAATTTTGTTATTTTCCTTACAGCATATCTACTATTTAGCCTTTAGGATGGGCAGGTCACGGGATGGGCACCTTCCAATATAGACAAGTTAAGAAAAATGACGTTCTAGAGAGTAACTTTTCTTAGTTAATGTTACATGGTAGGTATAAGATTAGTGAGGCATGGGGCAAGAGGGAGAGACACCACACACAAGCGCGTGCGCGTATGCATGCACACACGCACATAAAACAAGTAGAATGAAGAGAGAAGCGAGAGGAGAGAGAGAGAGAGAGAGAGAGAGAGAGAGAGAGAGAGAGAGAGAGGAAGAGAGAGGCGATTATATCTACGCCTATATTCCTTCACGCGTTTGTATATTTTTCATTTTGTTAATCTATAATAATGAAAATATAAAAATATTCCATAATGACGAAATGTCTGCTGTTAATGATAAATTATATTAAAAATAATTAGAACACTTTCAATACTTCCTCGTAATCTATTTGTAAAAATCTCATTAAACCATTAAAACATCCGAAAATGCAATGAACTAGTTACTATAGGCCTAGTTGTTGAGGTTACGTACATTCACTGGCGTTACTCGACAATTTTTCAGCAGTTAAGGTTTATTTAATATTTAAATGTTTCATTTTTATTACCATATTGCTGCACAGTGTAAATAATATAAATTATTTCCGTGTAGGTGTAAAGAACATAAAATGGAATTCTCTCTAATCACATGGGTCGAATATAATATTATGATATAATCATGTTCATCGGTGTTAAATACACAGACGTAGGCCATATGGTATATCATCTGCAACGTATGCAAATATGGATTTCTACATAATATGTATATAATATATTATAATCTAGAATATCTACTGCCATTTTCACATTCATAAAGATCTAATGATCACCTTTAATAGAAGTCTAGGCCTATATAGTTACTTTTTTTTTAGATTAATCGGTCTTGCTCTTCACTAACCGGGTATGCGGACGTTATAACGTGTAATCAAATATAAATCACTAAAGTTAATATAAGCATATAAGTATATACGCGTAAGTATTACATTCGGTGTATTCGCCTAGCGACAGACCCGGGCAAACAATGCTTGAGCACCTATTAAATATCGAGCCGCGATCCACAAAGCCAGACATTGTCTAGATATTAGCGACACCACGTAATGACTACCCGCCGATGACGTCATGGTGGGTGGAGGTGTGCAGGGGGCGCTACCGCCGAGCGCGTGGGTGGGCCGATGCGCGCCCCCATCTCGTCATCTCGCTGTAGATGCTGCCGAGGTTGTACTGAGGGAACATTACTCTGCGCCGGCGGCTCGATGGTGGTTCGGCTGACTGCATCTTAGACGCGCTGAGAGTCACCTGCCGGTAGGCGAATGAAATAGACATGAGGGTAAAACACGCAATCACACAGATGAGGAGAGTGCAAGGTCAGGGAGCGGTGAAGAGAAGGTGAGTGATTGAGCGAGGAAAAGAAGGGGGGAAGGAATGAGACAGAGAGAAAGAATGGGAGAGAGATGAGAGTTAACTTACTCTGCAACCTTGTGTTTTTACACGTTATTATGAAGTCCTTTTCCTTGGCTCAACTAAGCGCTCTTAGTAGCTCACGTGATTTGCTAGTACGGCATATAAAGGTGATCGTGTTAGGGTACCGTTGTTTAAATGATGCACGCACCTTTCTGACCATGCAGCAGCAGCAGATGAATACTATTACTACGGCCAGCGAGATTCCCAAGATGCCATACTGGAAGATCTGCTTGCTCATACATAACTGCTCGTCTCTGTTTGGCAGCTCTGTAACAACATGTTGTTGCAGTAAACAAGGTGACAGGTTTAGTTTAACTGTGTGGGAATGTATACGGTAGTATTAAATATCGTGGTAGCTGTGTTCTATGTCGATCCGCCCTAAAAGAAATAATTGTGGGTGGCTCGCTGTTTCTCATGGAGCCACCTAACCCTGAACAGTTGTTAATCGCCTCATAAGTTCACAGCTAACCGCAACACTAGACTTAACGTACCCTACTACAAAGCGAGCACGCTTTACCACGGTTTCAACTCTATGTATATAACGTCTGGCACTGATCACGGCTCTACAGCGATATCAGTAGGCGATCGAATCGGCAATTACTAATGTGCGATACGCATATAACTAACGAAAATCGGTGCAAACGAGATAATCATCAAATACCACTTTAAGCCTTTACTCGCTCAGAAACGACCTGCGCGGGTCAGCAAGCTTACCTTCGTAATATTCTTCCTCGCCTCGCAGAATGACGGTCACGCCCTTGTAGAGCGTGAACTGCTCTACCACGTTCGTCTGCGACAACCCGGCAAACTGCGGTGCGCTCACGTTTGCCGCCCCTTCGACATCGGCGCCACCTACCGGAGCAGAACCCACGTGATCGGTTGGTGATGCCTCGTCGAACGACTTCGCGGGCCGGCTCTTCGCCGTGTCGTTAATCTCGTCGAAGTCCCGCAAGAGGTCGCTGATCGTATCCATGATGGTTGGCGACGGGAACACGAAGCCGTTGATGCCGAAGTTGTATTCTTTGTAGGGACGGAACAGCTCGACGTCGGACGAGACGACGGCTGGCGATGAGTCGTTGACGGCCGGAGTGACCAGCCCTCCAGGGGGCGTGATGTCCAGCGGCGCCTCGGCTTTGATGCTGTCGACATCGTCGTCGCCGCCGTCGCCAATCCCCGCATAGAAGTCAAACGCCGTCCGCGGTGGCGGCACTGTGACGAGTCGCAGCGTTCGTGACGTCGTCGCCGCGTCGGTGACGCCATCGTCGACGTTGCCATGCGGAGGCTGCGTGCTCTTGAGAAGAATGGCGCCGTGAGATGGCGCCTCCGTTGTCGGCGTCAGCAGTGGCGACATCGGCGTTAGTTGTGCGTGCGGTAGACCGGGCGTGGATGGGCGGTAGACGGAGGTCGACGGCGTGGGCGGACGCAGCGCTGGCAGCGCGGCCGTGCTCAGGTACTGGTAGACGCTCGTCGTTGTGTCCAGTGGCGGCTCGCGAGAGAACGCGTCGCCTCGGCCTAAGAACGGCTCGAGGCTATCTTGTGTGCCGTACGGTGCGATGATGCGAGGGAAAGCGGGACTGACCGTTTCCTCAGCCTCCCGCGTGGTCGCAGCGCCATCTGTCTGCACTCTCTCCAGCAGAACGTGCGGTGGGTAGGTCACGTGACGGTTCTCGGTCCTCGCTGCCGTTCGCATAGATGCTGGAAAATGAGAGTCCTCCGCCTCTATCGCCCGATCCGGAGGAGCTGTAGGGAAATAGCTATCTTCATCTCTCGCCGCTTTGGGACGGGTGCCCGTGAAATACGGGTTTGCCTCATCTGCCGCCCGCTTTGGGGCGGGTGCCGTGAAATACGGGTTTGCCTCATCTGCCGCCCGCTTTGGGGCGGGCGCCGTGAAATACGGGTTTGCCTCACCCCTCGTCGGTTCTAGAGCCGAGGCTGGGACATATCTCTGCTCATCTGTCGCCCAGTCCGGCGGCGGCGTTGCGGCGGGGGCTGCGGCAATCAGGAAGAGACGATGTCGTGTGGGTCTGCAGCGGTGCGGTGGAGCTACCCAGCTCGGCCCCGCCGACGCGCAGCCGCGCGATATGGATGGCGCGCGAGGCGACCGCGTATTGGGGTGACGTCGGGCGAAGACCACTGCGGTCCACTCGCACGCCACTGCAAGCTCCAGTGCTCGTGTACAGCCCCGCTCCAGATAGTGTGTGCCGAAAGAGCGTGACCGACGACCGACTAGTACTCGGCCGGGGCCGGGTCAGGTCGACGACGGGCTGGGCTCGGCGGGACCTGCGAACGAGAGGAGAAACGGAGAGAGGAGAAAGAGGGGATCTGTCGATGTAGGAGTAGACCGTGAGAGTCCTCGCGACCGACTGCCCGACTTCACAGCGCCGAGCGGTTCGCGGTACCACGACACACTCTCGCGCCTTCTTTGGAAGGCACACTCTCGCATGACTTAAACGAAGGTGGGGTCAGGCATCTATCATACGTAAGGCAGAGATGCAGTAAGTTCGGCGCGCGTAAAAAGGAGAATAAAGTAGAAAGGTAATGATATATGGCTCATTATTATTTTATTATTATTATTTAATATTATTATTATACTTAATATTTAATCATTATTCACTACGTGAGCACTACGATAGTGCATACTAACTCACCTAGTACAACCGTAACTGACTACTACTACTGAACTACTACTAGCATGCGTAACTAGTGAAGAGATACATAACTGAACGGACGTAACTGAGAGCGTCGAATACTGAGAGCAATACTAGTAACTACTACTGACTGTACTTACTACATGACTACTATTCTACTACTACGTGACTACTATACTTACTACTACTACTACTAACTACTACCACTACTACTAATACTACTAATACTATACACTCAGCTGACTACCTATAAGATACTGAATGAACACGAGCCACCAGCCACCGGACCAGAACGCAAACCAGACCACCACACAGCACGCCAGCAAGCCAAACAACCACCACCACTACACCACCCAGACCGAACCAGCTAAGCACACCACGAGAACACGCGACGAAGCAAGAAGCCGACACCACCGAGACCAAGCCGAGCCAGCCACCACCACCACCAGCACAACCACGACCAATCACCACCACCACACCACCACCACCACCACTACTACTAGCTAACTACTACTGACTATTATATATTATTGAAATCTAATTATTATTGATTAAATTTATTATGCATTAGATCATCAGTCATACAGGAATCACGTAGACGTTTTAAATGAGCCAAACAAGTTACATGTGATAGAAGACATATACACAGAACGTACATATGTCGCGCGCATGCGCCGCGCATACTTATGCGGCATTCAAGTGGAATCACGAGAAAACCTATGCGATAGAGACATGGCGATCTTTTACTTAAAAGTGAATTTAAATGTCCGAACGACTTGGAAGCCGGTGGCACCTACCAGGTAGCATTTAATCGGGCAAATGTTGACTGTGCATTCATAATACACCGTTGACTTGTCCGGAAACTTGAACGCCACAAATTGCACGTAAATCACTGTCTCATCCGGGTCCTTATAATTGGGTACCTTGCGAACGTCACCGACGTATTGGCTGTGCACGGGGCATCTGTACGCACGACCCAAGTTAGACGCGCTTCTTATACTTGCAAGGTTTATCGTGTGAATGTGAGTGACAGACCAGGTGAGAGATGAAGGAGACGAGAGAGCGAACGAGAAAGTGACCGCGTGTTGCTATCTCATTTTGAAGCACTTACAAGTAATGGCAAAACACACTGATATGACTTTACCTTGCCTTATGAGGAATGCGACGTAGGTTAAACTATAGCATAACATACGTCTGGCAATCGGATGAGCGCGATGCATTTTAGAGCAACTGACACTGATATATAGCCTGAGTATAAATAGATCAAGAAACATTTGTATTGAGCGACGACTTATAGTATGACTAATATATTTTAAAAGTATTTTGACTTTGATACATCGAATGCGGTGAAACATATAGTCTCCTCTGAGAAGCAACAAGATCGACTCAATTATCAGTGTATTTATTGCCATACATACATAAGATTAGAGAGAGAGAGTGATGATAAAGATACTGAGTGTGAAGGTACTGTAATCATGACTGCGCAACATGAGTCTAGTCTATTCTATCATCATCTATCTATCTAGTCTATCTATCTATCGTATCTATCTATCCTATCTTCTATCTATCTATTATCTATCTATCTATCTATTATCTATCTAGTCTATCTATCGTATATACTATATGTGTCAGAGAGAGAGCTAGAAAAGAAAAGATGTGAGATATAAGTAATATTTGAATGAGAGATGCTACAGTATATATATACTACAGTGAGATGAAGAGAGATGAAAAAAAAAGATAGATGTAAGTTATAGAATAGTGAGAGAGAGAAGGGAGTTGAAGAAGATCTCATCCTCT
>NW_014577105.1:342689-366668 GCF_000485595.1 Priapulus caudatus | reverse complement strand
AGAGAGAGAGAGAGAGAGAGAGAGAGAGAGAGAGAGAGAGAGAGAGAGAGAGAGAGAGAGCGGAAATATGACCGAGAGCTCTGTACGCCCGGCTGTTGTGACTAATGCTGCATGCCTGTTAGTGGCGCATTGTGTAAAGATCGACACTCATTGCATTAGATGGGAAATAAAACGCGACCATTCGTCACGAAATACTCGAGGAAGCTATTATCGATAATCGTGTGCGTGCTAACTAGCAATGTCGCCCGAGGTTGCGCGCGAAACGCGTCACTAAACACGCTGACGCGCTGGTAGCGTCCGCGGCATGCATCAGCGGCACACCTGGCAGGTTGTCGGCTGTCAGCGCCGCCGGAAGGATGCCCGAAAATTCAGGTCTCGACCGGTTACGCCTATTCTTCTTCACGATGCGCACGATTCCGACGCCGTTCCTGTCGCCATCTACCGGCGGTTCTGTGCCACGCTTGCTCGCGGGTAGTTCGTCGGTTGCCGGGTAACCGATCCCTGGCGCTGGAGCCTGCTGCCAGCTGCTGCCGAAGTCACCGCGTGGCTGCTTTGACCTGCCATACGAAGACTGGGGATGTGGCCGCGCGGAGTTGCCGCTAGATGTCGCCCCGCGCGACGCCGAGTCGGAGTTGCGCTGCCAGCGCATCTCGAGGTTCTCGTATGGGTCTCTACTCTTGTAGTCGTCGACGAAATAGCGGTTACTAGTGCGGCTGCTGAAAAAGATGGTAAATTCATGCGTTGCTAGTCACCGAGCCTGGACAAATCGCGTGTTACACCTCACGGTATATGTTAATAATTATGGTTCTGTTCGTTTTCAAGAAAATAACCCCTTATGCAGACATACCCTATTAGCAGCACGATTAGCAAAAATTAAGCGCCATTAAATATGCGTAGAAAATAACGAGTTTTTTTTCGCATAGAGTATCGTAAATATACGCCGTATCTTGGTTGCTTCTGTTCGCCTTGTCAGTAATTTGTCCTAACTCCTCCCAAAACATATAGTGTGTGGTGGTTAAATGTGTATATGACAATTCTAGACTTAATGGGGTAACTCTTTGTCTTAGATAGTGATAATTAAACTATAGCGAGCGACTAGAATTTCTGCTACTTATCGTCACTAGACGTGATGCGGCCACGTTGCCGAGGCGCGCCGAGGATTGACACTTTGTGTCTTTCACCCGGTTCTTCCAATCACAGCCTACGCCGCACCAGTCTTTTATATCTTTAAAGATGGGGATCCATTGGACCACCAAATCGCCGAGCTCAGGAACTAGGGGATTTTGCTATGTTAGAACGGTTTCCTACGATAGAGTTTGCCACAAATACGAAAATAACACGCTGTTTAGCTCACTGCGCTACGCCTGTTGCATTTTCGCATCTCCGTAATCAGAATAAGCCCCGCCTTCTTCGTTGTTGGACATGAATGGGGCGTCACCGACGTGACCAGTTACTGTACCGACTGTCTTTCGCCAGCCTGTTTACTTTTCGTAAATAATGAAATTCCCGGCCGATGCATTTCGCATCGAAGTGGAAAAATTTTCGGCATTTTCACTTGCTGTCGGAAGTGAACGTGAGTGCGTCATTCATTGAACATTGAAGTTTTTCTTAAAATTAAATAATTCCGAAAATCCCTAACCGCGCTACTCGATTGTTTTAGTCAATGAACGTAGCTGTGTGTGTGACGTCTTGCCCGCGCGCTTTATGCTTAGCTTAGCGGGCCTCGAAATGGATATATCGGAGGCAGGCACCTCGCAACACGCGTGTTTGTTTACATATAGCTTTCTGACGTACGGTGTTCGGTAGTTCTGCGATGGTAACCTCGTAATTTCTCAGCATTTCTCAAGGTGCATGGAACATTTTACCAATTTAGTGGTGTCAGTTAGTCACGGATATGTCACAGTAATTACTAACGGTATATGTCACAGTAAGTACTAACCGAATATGTTTCACATACGTTCACCTATTTTGCACACAGGCGGTCGATCATTGTGAAAAATTGTGTGAATATTTATTTTTTAGAGACGTTCCAAGTGCCTGTGCTTTCAACAGTCTTGTACGTCACTGCACGTGCGTCAAGAGCCACAAACTCAACACAATTTCATCTCTGTTATTGTTTACGCCTGAATGCGTGATTGATCAGGGAGGAGGTGCATGTAAGAAGGAGACATTTTTTTTGGGCTTCCGAAAAACACAATTCCACTTGACAATTTCATGGGCTAGTTCAATTGGAAGCTCTGCATAATGGACCCCAACAAGCCTTTTGACTGACTAGTCAAGAAATTCAAAGGTCTGTATATTGCTCTTATTTAGCCGCCGATAGTTCTTATTTAAAACAAAGTTTTCATTGTTATCTTCTAAAACTACAGACCATCCGCTGACCGCTGTGGAGACGTGCGCCGGTCCTCGAATTTGGCGCACGTCTTCACTGCGGACAGCGCTTCGTACTTGAACGTGGTCGCGTGCGCATATCCCGCGGAACTGCGCGTCTCATCCGCGCGCAGCGCTCATGATCAACAGCAAAGCTGTGCCACGCAATCTTGTATCTCTGGTTACTATATACTTGCTCAGCTACTTGTATAGGAACCGGTGCGTATTGGCAATACAGAGAGCGAGAGATTAAGTGGATGACAATATCCGGGTGGTTATCTGGAACGACGCCTGAGAGCAGCTATAGCAAGTGCATGAGCACCGACCGTGAACAATGGCGGCTACGTGTACGCGTGTCATTAGGCAAACCTCGGTCGAATTCGCTACTCTTCTTCACCCGTGCGACTGTTTGCGCGCGTCTATATTCTTAAGCGTTTGTGATCCGCCAAAATTTGCTGACATTATTGAAAACATAATTAGATAGTAGCATCAATTATACCCATAAAATAATTCGAACTTCCTGCCTACTCTTTTGTAGTGCGACGGTTTGTCAGAAATCGTGTAAAGCAGACACAAAACTTGACGTTATAGTTGTTACTTTCTGCCGTTATTTTTTCTCATAATAAATTATAGAATTAATAATTAGATCAGACGTAACCAATCCGCGCGGTTCCGGCTATGCGGAAGTGACCGGTTTCTGACAACCGTATGAGTGCAAGTATCCGCGCGCGCGGATGAGTGTTTATCTGCGCATGCGCGCGTGTGCGCGTGATTGAGTGCGTGCATTCGCGCGCACGCGCGTGCGTATACGTGCGGAGTAAATAGCTAGCTATAGGAATCACCGCGGTTTTTACTCGAGAAATGTTTGGTAGGAGAGCATAATAATGAGATACGTAGAAACGGGAAAATGCGTCCCAATCGCTTACATGAATGGACCCTACCCCCATTAAAGGATAAATGAACAAATAACGATGCACAGGCTCAGCTCATCCGCGCATCATCAGCGTGACGTCACCTACCCGCTGGTGCTGCTCCTGTCGCTCTTCATTGTGCAGGCGATAGTGTATTCGCGGCGCGTCTGCGACGACGGTCCGTAACCTCTCGCCGGCTGCACGACCATCGTATTCTGATACACGGCTCTGTTCAGGTTGCCCAGTGGCACCGATTGAGATCTCTGTATGTGTACGGCGTGCAAAACATAAACGGTATTTTGTGCGTATTTTATGACGTTGTATTCATCGAGCGCAATAATATACGCCTACTTGCATATAAATGCGCATAGTCCTTAGGTAAATGTTTCTTAAGCAGTTATTTTATGCATAATACCATTTAAGAACATTTGAAAACATAACAATCAATAATATAAAATAACATTCCAATATAAGAACATTTGAATCATAAAACATGAATGAATTATTGATATGACATCAATATAAATAGCACATAACATTTGAGTTCGTGCCTAATCACCTTATATATATATATATATACGGTGGCGGATCCAGGGGCACAAGGGGCGGTCGCCCCTCCCCCTAGAATTTTCAGGGAAAGGGTATTTTAGCCTAACACCCTTCCCCTCGGGCGGGATATATATATATATATATATATATATATATGAGTGTGAGTGTGTGTGCGTGTGCGTTGCGTGTGCGTGTGCTGTGCGTGAGCGGTGTGCGTGTGCGTGCGTGCGTGCGTTGCGTCGCGTGCGTGCGCCGCGCGTGTGTGTGTGCCGTACGTGTCTGCGTGCGTGTGAGCATGTATACATACCGTAGAGCGCGTTCCACACTGGGTGACCCGGAACTGGAAACTAACGGCTGACATGGATTCACTCGTGGCGGAACATCCCTGTACTTCTATAAGCGGTAACACCAAAGGTAAATGACAGCGCAAGAAACGGGCACGATTGATGAATAACGGGAGGTAAGTGTTTACACTAACAATTACTAAGAAATGTTCATATTCTCAGATACAATATTGATGAGATCGTTGCATTTGTCATTTCTATGCCCGCTTAAGCTATAACTGCATCATGCCGCTGATAAGTACCACCTCTATGTCTCGGGAAAATGATGCCATTCAACACAACTTTCTCAGAATCCTCGACTCAATATGTATTCTTGCACAGATGTCGTGATTTGGTAATATCATCGTAATTATGATTATATACGATCCACGGTTGGAAATTAGAATCGCAAGCTCCGACAGATCATTACCCTGCTTACAGCAGACAATACATAACGTCACCAGACTTCAAGAACAATCCGTTCATAAATGAGTTCCGATTTCATCGGACACCTGACCGTATGGGGTTAACTAGACGAAAATACAATATGTCGGGCGCTGTTCTATGAGTTAAAAATGTCTCTTCTGCAAACCTCTGTAACCATCCATGTACACGGCTCCCTGGAAGCTCTCCACAAACTGTAGAGATACTAGCATCAAGCGATTACCTTCATCACAAAGCACCTTTACATCTAAAAATGCAGAATATATATATATATATATATATAGATAGATACTATATATATTTAGCTGACACCACCGCAGACATTTGACGTGCTCTGTGAGCAACCATCTTGTGTACTGCATACAAACAGGGGTCGAAACTGTATCGTTATTCCACGTACAAAGAGTCACTCGTGTGTATAATAGTCTCATATCTGAGGTATGGGCACATTCTACTCTCGTACGTTTTGCACATGGCAAGCGATAGTTACAGAGTTCTCTATAAAAACAATTCAGACGTGTCCGTGATAATCATGTGAGCAGAAAATAAACTAGCCAACGCCATTGTGTTTCCGTAGCACCACGTGATTTTCAAGAGTCAATTGAATTCAATACTTATAGTATTAAGAGCTAATAAATACTATTTATTAGCTCTTGATAGTATCGGATAGATGTAGCAACTGATTGATCATGTTCCGACAATACACCGTCAATGCCACGTTTAAGTTCGCAAGTACAAGAAATATAATCAATTCGCTATGGTGTTCTATCACGGGTGTTTTCCTTGGTAGACGCCTACCAAGCGTCCAAGCTGGATTTTGGTGGAATCTTCTAAAGCTCTTTGATTCTTGCGTTTATTTCCTCTAATCGTCATGAAAATTAACGTCGAGCGGATTCGAACCAATGAAAATGACACGTTTTGCTCACTGACGACAATTATGGAACACTCAATGTATCACCTGCGATTTTCGGGATGTATCTGGAGGTTTCCCGGCCCTCGTGATCGTCTTCCCAGTCGTCGTCGCCTCTCTGTTCATTCTTTCGCTTCTTCCCGGGAGCCTTCTCTAGCTGCTTCAGCAGCGTCATGTAGTCGACGCCTGTCTGCGGGATTCCTCCTCCGGGAAGCAAGGTCCGAGAATCGGCCATCGTCGAGCCGGAATTCTGCAACAGCAGACTGCGCAGTAGCGCCAGCTGCTGTGGGTTCATCCCGTACAGACCGGGAATGTTCGGGAAGCTCGGGTAGGTGGGAGCACTGAGGCGGCTTGCCATCAGCGCCTGCTGTGGTGTCACGGGTGGGAAGCCGAGGTATGGGTTGGCGGCTCCGAAACCGTACTGCGCTCTCGCTGCCTGCTGCAGCGCGTACTGCCGGCTTAACAACGCTTGTTGCGGGTACACAGACTGCGGCTGATACATATGCTGTAGGCCGAGAGACTGCTGTGGCATTGGAAGGCTGCCGAACTGCGCTCGTTGCGGTGGGTACATGCCCTGGTACGTGGGAGATGTGTCGCGTGGACTCTTCATGTACGTCTGTATGAGATTCTTCGGTTTGATGAAGGCATCTCGCAGCTGCTTCGCCGTTACCGACTGCTGCGTCGGTTGCCTTCTTGCCTTCTTCCGGCCTGCTCTGAACGGAGAAGCGGGGGCGGCGCCACCGTAGAGCTGATTGATGCTGCCGCTGGGGCCATAGTTGGCACCGTATAACGGATTCCAGTTCGTAGACGTGAACAGCCCTGTATAGGGATTGTAGTAGGGCATCGCAACGCTTTGTGTGCGGCCTAGGGCGCCACCTAGGGGATTGTTCTTGCCTAGCAAGGTGGCACCCTGCGGGTAAGCGCCGCCCTGGTCGTAGCCATGCGTTTGCATAGGATAGTAGTACTTCTTCTTAGGGCTGGGTGTGTGGAACACGTAGTGGTCGGTAAACGTGCTCTCGTATAGATCCTCGTACGGTATCGTGTGACGCTTGAAGTAGACGTACGGCGCATGCGTAGTTGTCGTGTGCTTGTGGATGTAGCCGTACCAGTAGTCCTGGTAGCCACTGTACTGGGCGTGCGCCGTGCACACCTGAATCACGGCATAGTGATTCAATCGCACATGAGCTGATATACTGGCGACATTGTCAAAGTCACGTGTGCATACGAAATATGAACGAATAGAAAATTACGCTAGTACTCGTATGTCACATAATTATTATCGATAATCTTAAATCGACTCATAGGTAGGCTGCCAACCTGTTTGAGTTACTTATTTACCGACTGCTGATTAAAGAGTGTTATTATCAGCGCCTCGTTGTTATGGCATCTCGCAGAACTCTTGTCAATGGCAGTTTGAATAGTCGTAATATATGTTATTACTTCATTATTACTCGGTTATTTATACTTACTATATAAAGTATGATTATAATCCGGCCGATATCCATGATTCTGAATGCCTACGGAGTGGTAGATACCTGCGATTATTATAACTAATATATTATTTCAATTTCTGGTGAAACTCCCTAGATATTTATTATGGTTTTAGAGCTTGTTTCCCGAACATCTTATGTCACATCTCATGGCCCTCATATCAATCTCCCCTTCTCTTCATTTTACCATGTATTTCTAACATCTTCGCATTCTATTCCTTCACACACGCGAGCGCGCGCACACACCACACACACACAACACACACAACACACACAACACACACACACACACACACACACACGCGCACACACACACACACACACACACACACACATACACACATACAAATACATACACACATACACACGTACACAAACGCACGCACACATACACACACATACACACAACACACACACACACACACACACACACACACACAGCACACACACACACACACACACACACACACACGCGCGCGCGCGCCGCGCACGCGCGCACACACACGCACGCACGCACAGAACAGACAGACACAAACACACATGCACACACACACACACACACACACACACACACACACACACGACACACATACAACACAGCATACACACACACACCACACACACGCACCACACACAATCGCACAAATACCGCACACAACACACACACACACCACACACACACACACACACACACCACACACACACCGCTCACACAAATACACGCACATACACACACAGACACACATACCCCCTACCCCACACACACACATACCCCTACACACACACCGTTCACGAGTATGATGCACGAGCATGCGCACGCGATACCACCATTCAGCGTTGCTGATCAAGCGAAAATCGCTTCAAACATCCGCTGGATTGTATCCGAATGAGAAAAATGACGCGCAGCTAATTGCGTACGTTGACATTGCACGGAGGGCGGTATTATTGGAGGGTCTTTGTAGGACGACTATACGTGGCAATGCACTGGGTAGATAAAGTGATTGAACTGTAGCAAATAACTGGATTAATTTTCCAGCTCTCAGTGAACAATGATACGATTTTTGTGCGCTACTTGATCTTTTCACTCTCTCTACCCCGCCCTCGCCCACTCTCGCACTCGCTCCTGATATCACAGATATACTATATATGTATATATCCACGTGTCTACGGCGCTCTTTCTCTCATTTTTATTTACATCGGTTGAATTACCGATATGTCATGCCGATTATTTTCAATGACTATACTTTTCGCCTAAATTGATTTCCAAATGCTTGTTGCAAAATGAACATAACATAAATTGCTTGATAACGTACAGTAAGGCAATTAACATAGTGTTTACCTGCTAGTGTTCTATGCATGCAAACTGATACCGTCCATAAAGTATAGAGTACACACATCGTGACAAATACACACATGCTAACCTTTATTGGTGTATAGCGTTGGCATCACCGGTGACTTTTACACTGCATTGCACGTAATTCACAGCAGGAAACAGCAGAAGCCGCGATGGTTAGAAACACCTGTGGTCGCAGCACGGGCAATATCGAGTAAAGCCAGAATCGCAGCACCCGTTCCACCGCCGTCCTATCCGCCGAAGTGCTCTCAACTCTTAACTTGACCTAATCCTCTGCGTTTAATACGACTCCAATACTGAGGCACCGTCAGTGAGACGCCGTCACCGAGACTCCGTCAAAGAGACCCGGTATCGCGGAGTCAGGTGCTGAGATTCCGCTACTGAGAGAATGTCGTGAGTGAGACTCTCCGTCACTGATATCCCGTCTCTGAGATTTTGCTACCAAGTCTTGCGACACTGTCGCTGAGAATTCGTGAATGTTCGCTCAGTTGCTGGAACAGCGTGACGCCGTCTCCGCCACCGCCGCGTTACACGCTGATGAAACCTACATCAGCCGCAGCAGATTCCTGCGGTATCGTGTGCAAGTGCCGTGTCGTGCGTAGCACTGCACCGACTGACGCAGTGTCGGCAGCCGTGATCATGGCTATATAGCGCGGCACGGTGGCCGGGCGACGGCCGCTTATATGCAGTTATAAGATTATTCATGCTTGCGATTTTATGGTCTGGATGGAGCTATATGTATACAGCCGGGTTTCGCTATCAGATTTTTCCGATAGTGGCAGGTGAATGAAATGAGCATAGAGCAGAACAAGGCGGATGGCGATAGGAATTAGGATTGCTGATGCATGCAGTGTCGACTTCCCTATTCGCACAGGACATGCCTGCAGGGTACGTCGCGCTAACTATGCTATTGTGAATTGATTGAGAAATTTATTTAGGATCAAACAGGGAAACAGACAGATGCCAGATGGAGTACACGGTGTTAATATTAATTGCATAGAAGCGTACTTAATACAAACTGAAACAAACTACATAAGGTTACATGCAACTGCACTTGCCGAATAGTATTATAGACCGATATTATAGTCATCGACACAAACATGTAGACCTATTTATACAATATTGTAATTAGATGTCAATGAGACTACAACCCCAAGCATCACCTAAACTGGAGATTCTCCAGCCTGGACCCCTTGGCAAACTGGAGACCACACACTGAGCGCGCGGATCGCGTATTGCGAGCGCCGAAGGCGCTCGCCCATTACGGGTGTGGTCCAGGGGCCCGCCTTAGGGGGCGGGGGACCAGGGGGCAGCGCCCACGGAAGCTCTTGGATTTTAAGGTTTTCTTTTAGTATTGAAACAAGCTATTTTTAACACATTTGTTTCATTTGATTTTAAAAGAAACAAAGTGAAATAGCATCTGTAGATATTGCTGACCTTAATTCTGTCACTTTATTCATTTTGTTCAAACTGAAGTGTGTTCTAGATTGTACTTCCTCGATCAAACTATTAATTTTTTAAATAGTTATTACACATTTTTTTGGGGGCGGGAGAAAACAAAACTTAAGCGGGAGAAAATGCAGCTTAAGCGGGAAAACGGGAGATTTTGGGAAAATGGCCCCAAAACGGGAGATCTCCCGCCAAAAACGGGAGAGTTGGAGTCTGTACACTCATGTTATTAGAATGCGAAAATTTGAGAAATTAAAGACGCACGTCTCTTTATCGGTACTTATAACATGTGTTTAAAAAGGAATAACGTTAGATAATTATAAATAAATTGTTTTCGCGTTCTTTGAAGCGTTTTTTCGTTCCTTTTGAAATCACGCAACCCAAATTCGATCAATAATATTTTATATAATTTTAGACACACCTTGTATTATCCTACCGGGTTCGGCTCGTGTAATGATGTACGCCTGTACTATAATGCATCATTATGCGTTGTCAGGATAACCATATAATCGGTGACACGGTGGGGTTGGGTGTGATATGTGCACGCTTCCTAGACCCTGCATGGGTAAATGTTATATTGACTAGCCGTGTTGTCACGCGTACCCACCATCATGATTTTCCACGGATATTACATGTACGTATTTTTTCAAATTGGTCACTGATATGGGCCAAATCCTCACAAGGTTATGCTACGTGAATGAGGACACATATGCCATGTGTACGTGTAAATGGATCAACCGTGTCCTCAAAACATCACGGTTATTATACGTTTATTATTAGAGGACGTCGAAAATACACCCGGTATTTCTCCATAATATTAGCAACCACCTGTAACATTAGGGTAATAAAACATGGTAATGACCGTCATCGTTTGCAGGTACCAATATATATCATATATATATATATATATATATATATATATATATATATATATATATATATATATATATATATCATATATATATATATGTTACAAGTTGCTATTACGAAGCACGCGCTCATATCGTTGTAATATGGATAAGCTTACGACCTATTAACTAGAATAAACCAAGGAACTCCGAGTAGTATTGATAGATCTAATTGTGAAGTGAAGAATTACTGTTTGTTACACGCTAATAGCGCATCAATAAAATAACAACACGGACCATCGGCACGCAGTACACATAACACTCGAAATCAGTCGTGAACATATTGCACGTGACCATGGGATCGCTACGGTTATATAAACACACACAATATCGTCCCCTAAACGCTTCCTAGGCGTGCCGGGCTGCAAGCTTCTCGCGCTTAGCAGGCGGCGCCCGCGTTCAGGGTTGCCGTGGAGATGCGACAGGAAATGAATGGCCGGAAAAGCGCCACTGTAGCACCTTTCAGCGTGTGCGCCATTACGCGACGGGTGTCATAGTCGCGATTGTGTCTGGCCATAGACGAGACCACCCCGCGTGTCCTCTCGCCTGTGACTAGCTTCGAAGTTTTCCTGATCTGGTCATCGAACTTTCACGCAGCTCGTGCGCATGCTCCGAGCGCGCGCGTAGCGGAATAATTCGATAGCTCGCGTTCATCCCGCACTCACCGACCGTGACGTGGTGTACCGTGAATATACGGTATAGCACAGGGAGTTTTCTACGAATAATGCCTAAAACGTGCGACTTTTTGAAAGCTGATTTTTCGTAGATGCGAATTAGACTGCGGATCGCCCAAATATATTCTACCAGTTCACATGTATTATATTGTATTAAAATTGATTAATTATCTAATGTCAACTCCACTCTTCAACACTCTAGATAAAAAAGTCTAGACGCTTTTATCGTCCGTTGACTAGCCTATCATGTTCATTGCGGTGGTTGCTATTGGCAAGTATAGGAGTGTTTCATGTTGATAAACATTGACGTCATATGCGCGCATGCGCAGTTTAACGGTTGGCAGCAAGCAGATGCGTGATATTGTTCGATACAAGCACACGCACGCACGTGTACGTACACACGCACGCACGCACACACTCATGCACGCACGTGTACGTGCACACGCACGCATGCACTCATGCACGCACGTGTGCGTGCACACGCACGCACGTCTACGTGCACATGCATGCACGCACGCACGCACGTGTACCTGCACAAACACGCACGTACGCACGCACGCACACATGCACAAACGTGTACCTACACACGCACGAACGTGTACCTGCACACGCGCGCACACACGCACGCACGCACACGTGCACACACACGGACGCACGCACGCTCATGCACGCACGTGTAGGTACACACGCACGCACGCACGTGTACGTGCACACGCACGCACTCACGCATGCACGCACGTGTACGTGCACACGCACACGCACGTGTACCTGCACACGCACGCACGCACGCACGTGTACGTGTACGTGCACATACACGCACGCATGCACGCACGTGAACACGCCCGCACGTGTACGTGCACGCACGCACGCACGTGTACGTGCACACGCACGCACTCACGTATGCACGCACGTGTACGTGCACACGCACGCACTCACGCATGCACGCACGTGTACGTGCACACGCACGCACGCACGCATGCACGCATGTGTACGTGCATACACTACGCGCACAGCATGCACGCATGTGTACGTGCATATGCAGGTACGCACGCGCGCACGTGTACATCCAAACGCACGCACGCACGCGCGCATGCACACACGTGTACCTGCACACGCACGCACGCTCGCATGCACGCAGGTGTACGTGCACACGCACGCACGCACGTATATGTGCATACGCACGCACTCACGTGTACCTGCACACACACACACGCACGCACGTGTACATTCACACGCACGCACGCACGTACGCGCGCACGTGTACGTGCACACGCACGCACGCGCGCACACGCACGCACGCACGCATGTACGCACGTGTAAGTGCACACGCACGCACGCACGCACGAACGCACGTGTACGTACATAGGCACTCACGCACGTGTACTTGCACACACACGCACACATGCACGCACGTATACGTGCACACGCACGCACGCATGCACGCACGTTTACGTACACACGCACGCACGCATGCATGCACGCAGGTGTACGTGCACACGCACGCACGCACGCACGCACGTCTACGTGCACATGCATGCACGCACGCACGTGTACCTGTACACACACGCACGTACGCACCAACGCATTCATGCACACACGTGTACCTGCACACGCACGCACGCACACACACACGCATGCACGCACGTGTACGTGCACACGCACACACGCACGTGTACGTGCACACGAACGTACGAACGTGTACGTGCACACGCACGCACGTGTAAGTTCGCACGCACGCACGCATGCACGCACGTGTACGTGCACACGCACGCACGCAGCACGCACGTGTACGTGCACTACATAAACAGCGCTTTCTATCAGAACATGTGGTCATTAATCTGTAAATGTCAAGCAGCACGCTTCGCTTCTGCCAACCATGACACATAACAAATACACGTGACCTGATCTATGACGTTACGTGAAACACTCCTATTGCAAATAACGCATAATACAGCAAGTTTTTTTTATTCGCCATCGCTTAGTAGGCCCTAATGGGGCATAAATCTGTTATAATAGAGAATCGCTTTTAAATTAGTCTCAACTGAAATTATACCTTTATATAGGCCCAATAACTGGCCGAGCTGTAGCTGACACTGTATGTCAGCGGGCCATTCATATACTAGGCCTATCAGTCCACGTATAATGCAACCTTAATTGTGTCTTACATAATGCTGTATTGCATTTAATGCAAAAAACATGTTAATTGAAATATATAAAGTATCCAGTGCAACAATGTTTGCAAAAAAGCCATTATTAGCTGTTAATTAATTATAGTTTATATGTAGTTTATGTTGTTTATATTAATATTTTATTATATTAATTGTTATATTTATATAATCCTATAGCGTTTATAGATAAACGTCAGTACGCTGTAAACACTAAACAGTTGTAAACGTATTACGACCTTGCCTCGAACTCGCGCTTTGTAACGCTTGCTGCGTTACCAGCCGCTTATTATAACCTAGAGCTAACACTAACAAATCTTATTACACGTTAGAAACGGATGAATAGAAACACCCAGCAACTTGAAATAGCATTCTACACACGATATTTATATAATAAAATGGCGAAATTTACATAAAATGTCAAAAAGCTATAGCGTACCAAGTTATTTTGACAATAGATACTATCAACACTTATTATTATGACAGATGAAAATAAATATTAAACTTTAGCTTCATATTAGAAACCATAGACATACTCTTAATTGTTTTATATAACTGCGACACATCATAGATTCATGGACAAAATGAGACAATATTCTCCATACCTATTTGTATACACTAAATTAATTAAGTGGAATTAAGCAATGTTTCCTGCAAGCTGGTTTAGCATATTTCTACATTTAAATGAATCTGGATACCCTGCTTAGTAATGGTGTTGTATGTCGCGTGCACATGAAGACCGTTTGTCGTTACGCATTTTTTCGCAATTATTTCAGGCAGTTCTGCACGTACCTCAGTGAAAATGCCATCACAAAGTGGCCTTAAGTTGACATTGCATACAGAGCTAGACGTGGACGAGATAGTGCATATCAAAAGACGTAACCATCTCAGGTTGAAGATGGGGAAGCCTACTAATCATAATATAACAGTTATACATGATTTGTCTCGATTACTCTACGGGTACATAAGACATCCAAGAAATGATGACACGGCTCCAGCTTTCAACAATATGTTCACTTATAACAACACGAGTCCAGTGGGGGCATAACCGGAAACATCACGAGTAGATACGACATCGCAAGTCTAAAATGTCATAACTTTTGAAGGAAAATGTTGTGAAAAAGTTATGATTTAAAACTTACAATAGTCATAACTACTTACGATATTTTTGAGAACGGGGCCCAGCTTTTAACATGATGTTATAATGAGCCCTATTTATGCTACATACCACTTCTTACCATTTAATATCCTATTGAATAACAGATCCTACATCCGTTTCATTTTAAACGTGATACAAAACCTCATTGATGCAATTCCCAACATAACTGTAAGGAAATAGCATGAACGAGGGGGCAGTTATGAATACCTATGATTACCTACTGCCACTTTGTAAAATATTTCATTATTTATTTACTTCCTTAAAAATCAGTCATATGTAGCATAATTTAATTAAACCTAATTTAACTGAAAGTAATGCCAAAAGTTACACAAGTATTCTCGTATAAGCTCCTAACAGAAACGTATAAGAGTTAGCAAAGGCATGAGAGCCAGTCTCTGACTAATGAATGACATATGGCATTGCACATCAGCCATCTAGGTTACTATAGTCTTTGTACAAAACAGAAACCCTTCCCTGCTCTAATCGGTTTTGATTGAACGACTCAACAAAACGAGTGCTGCACATAACAACCCTTTGCCCGTGGAAAATTCTTGTGATTGGGTAGATCACAAAGTGCCTCGTTTTAAGTCCGCCACAAACAAGAATAATCAGCTGAGCACAGAGCCATATGCTCAGATGATAGCTCCCACCCATGCGACAGGGGAGTAAGATAGCTCTGTGTCTCCCTCACGCGTCGTAGAATATCCGAGCAAGCGGGTAGCGCACGAAGAATGCAACACAGCTGCACGACACCTGCAGCAGCAGTAGATAGACCACCAGGGTGCGTTCGTGCGTTGGGCCGATGAATGACAACAGCAGGTTGATCAGCGTCAGGTTGTCGAACTGCATAAAGGCGCCATCCTCGCCGGCGCCCTCTGTAACATTGGCGATGCCCAACGCCGAAAACAGCTTCAGAGTGGCGCGTCCGAGGAAGCTGATGTCACGCCTCTTCACCGCGACGACGCTCACCGTCAGCTTGTCTTCGGAGTCCAGCAACCTGTGGCGTAGAGTAATGAAAGTGTCAATGACACTGTAGCTCACCACAAAAAAGGACACAAATGAGTGAGTGAGAAGAAGTCAGTTTTAATTGAGCAACCATCAACGTACATTATAGAAACGAAGAGTATATATGGGAGAACTCCCATTATATACTCTTGATAATTATGTGTAATTTTTTATGTGAAAATAATATATAATATTATATATAAATTATAAATAATTTATAAACCAAAATGAATCACAATTTGTGACGGTAGATGGCGCTATACCCGCTTTGATGTTTCTTAGCATAAATCATTATATCATAATAATAATAATAATATAATAATAATATAATAATAATAGTATAAATCATATGTTCATAGCAGGAATTTTGCATTAAAGATATTGTCAATGAAATCTTGTAAAACGAACCAGACGAGTGTGACAACACAGACTGTTTGTTATCTGCGTGTCTATCTAATATGCTATATAATTGCCAAACCCTACCTAATTTGCATAATTTTTATTACAATATCAAAACCCCAAGCCCTTATTCATTCACATACCAAAAATGAGCAAAATCTGTTGAACCTGAACTGACTAATGGCAATTCCTATTTTTGCCAAAAAATTGCCGTGGCTCGAAAGTACGTCGACTGGCGTGCTCCAAAATAGGACGTTTAATATGGGAGCATAGCAGTAACAACTTTACCCAATTTCAAACATGTGGGTCAAACGGTTCCTGAGTTATCGTTGACCGTAGCAAAATGTTGACGAACGGACGGACGGACGGACGAACGGACAGACGACGACCCATGGCAATAGCTCAGCTTGACGATGTCAAGGTGAGCTAAAAAGCGGGTAAAGTGATTTTCCTTAAATCTCATGTTTTTAAGGCATGTAAAGTTGTACCTGCTCAGGTTCTAGAACCTCAACTTAAGATTGCATGCATATTTATTATAAAGCCTATGTCGAGATCTTTTTGTTAAAATACTTTTTGAAAAAAACATTTTGGTGAATTACCTCCAGGTAATAATAAACTGATACAATAGTATTGTTTAGTGTAGTTTTCAAGAAAATTAGTTGGCTGGTGCTAGGACATTAAGTTGTAACGTACCTACACTAAATCTTGCCCCAGAATGTTAGTCTTTGTTTCAAATAGTCCATAAAGTAAAAAGATTACCCTCTCCACATACCCTACATATGATGCTGCATTTATCACCCTAATAAAGAGGGAAATATGAACCAAACTTCTTGAGCACCACTGATTTCCAGTTTCAACCACCAATACAATTTCAGAATGCTATCAAACATGAAGCCATTTAGATCTGTTGCACTACTGTTGACAAATAGATGGACCACAACACACCAACACTACATTCCACAAGGTGCATCACAACCAAAAATGAAAAAAAGTTGCACTCTGGCCATTTTTGTCAGGTTAGAGTTGGTTACCATGAAGCGGACGTGACTTAGCGTGGAAACGTCACCTGGGCATGCGATGTCGTGGGCAGGGCAGCAAGTGGAACAGCTGTGGCACCGAATAGACAAAGTTGACCGCCTGTGGGATGAACAGCAGAAGCATCGTCTTGCTGAAGTGGCCGAGGATGCCAACGACAGCAAAGGTCATGCCCGAGAAATAGCAGAACGTGTCTCCGACGAAGACCCGTGAAGGGTACCTGCAGTGTAACCAGGGTGCTTTATAGCAGTGCACCGAGTCAGGAATTTGTGATTTAATACAAAAGCATTCGATTTAAATCGAAGAGTGGGGCAATATAAATATTTATGACACCAAACCTTCTACTGTGAATTACAAATGTGAAAGGAAGTTCATCCTTTTGTATTACTAGGTGTGATAAATATTTTGCTATCATTTCTATAACATTTTGACATTTAGAGCCCATATATAAAGATTTCTTTTAAATTTCCCAATCATACCTTACCAATTGTGATAAAACAGTGCCAACGTGACAGCAGCATATGGAATCATAATGTAGAGTGAAAACAAATGGGCATCCCTACATTCACCTGTCAAAAGATCAAATAGTATACTTGCATTTGTCTTACACAAAACATTGAGGAATGAAAACCAATAAGTTTGTTTAGGAGTATGAATCTAATAATCTTTTACAAATCTCACACCTAAGCAGGTACACAGTAGTTTACCATTCTAACCAATTCATTGCATATTACTTGTTTAATGCATATTTCTATACAATAGGTGTATTTAACATTGCTAGCTGCTAATAGCTTATAAATACCACCATTGGAATGTATCAACAAATTTAAATTGTGATAGAACACTGTTCTTACAGCACCAAAATACTGAACCATGTTTCGGCTAACAAATAATAATGTAAGGCGATACAAGTTATTATCATAAAATTACACATGCAGACACTCCACACTTCACTGAAAATGACACAAGCATCACTTACCTGATAACTCACTCAAGTTGAAAATAATTATTGAGGCAGCAATAGTTAGTGACTGTCCCACCTCATAGCCATTTAGACCGGACAAGATGTTGATAGCATTAGTGCAGAACACTGCCAGCATCCCCATATATACGTAGTACAGAATTTCTGAAATAAATTTGTGAATGTTGCACTTAAAATAAAAACTGTTAATTACCACCTGGAATTTAGAATTGATGAAATTAAGGCTCATAAGGTCTATGTCCCCCAGGGTACTGCCGGAACGAACCCTGGTAACTATCTGATATGGTTAGGGTTAGGGAGTAGGCGTAGGCGTAGGTGACATATATGTACCTGAGGTAACTATCTGATATGGTTAGGGTTAGGGAGTAGGCGTAGGCAACTCCCTAGACTCGTTAGTAGAGTAGGCGAGGTACGGTCCGGCATATTAGATAGTACCAGGGTACGTTCCGGCAGTACCTTGGAGGACATAGACCCTCTCAGCGTAATTAAGGTGACACCAGGATGTAACAATAACTACTTTAAACAAATGCATCAACAAGGCACTGCGTATATGACTTTTTCCCGAAATCAAAATGACCTGTCAAAATCATGTGTAGTGAAAATATTTCATGTCCCCTTTTCACACGTGGGAATTATTTGACTCTCACACGCATCGTCGCATACTAGAGTTATAGCATGACATCTAAACAAAGAGCCATCATAATAGTATCACACATTCAGCATTACTTCTGGCACATTACTAATTATAATCTTGACAGGACTCACGTAGGTCAACATCATGTCCAAAGTACAGTCTGAATGGCTTTGGCACGATAATAACAGTCGAGTTAAAGTTTGTCAAGTAGACCATAAGCAATGGTAGGGTAGCGAGAGTTGGAAGCATCAATTTGTGCCGCCACCTTAAGTCCAATGCATCGTCTGCAAATCCCAGGAAGATCATGCAGCATATCGATAGTAATGCTGTAATGAACTCCACAAACTGCAGAAAAACATAAATAACAATGCTTACTCATGGAGACATGATGATTTATGGCTTATAAGCGATCTATTCAACAATGATTAGGCTTCTATTAAAACCAATGAATATATATTTAATACCATGGGGAACTAACTTACGGTTTTTAGACATGTATTTGTCCATTTATAATCATACATACATGTATATAGGTTCTCTTATAACCTAAATTCTCCTACAATTCATTCTTCACTACACTATTACTATTGCTGAAAGGGTCTATGTCCCCCAGGGTACTGCCGGAACGTACCCTGGTACTATCTAATATACCGGACCGTACCCTGGTACTATCTAATATGCCGGACCGTACCTTGCCTACTCCACTAACAAGTCTAGGGAGTCGCCTACGCCTACTCCCTAACCCTAACCATATCAGATAGTTACCAGGGTACGTTCCAGCAGTACCCTGGGGGACATAGACCCTATGAGCATTACTATTAGCATACTGTTAAAAATTGAATTGCATTTAACTCCAGAGATCAAACATCTATAATCATATAAAAACATTTTGTAACTGTTTTGTTGTTTACTAATAACTAGCTTCAATCAACTTACAACATTATGTGGAAATGGCCCAGCACCATCATATGTCAGATGCCGGTGAAAGGGAACAGGAATAAACAAAAACATCACACAAAGAAAGATTGCTCCGGCAATTACACCAGCTGACTCAGGTCTGAAACATGACAATTATTTATGGTTAACCTATGAGCCAATTTATTTTGGTACAAGATTTATTAATATAAAACAAACAAGATAATTGTGATTTGTATATTCTATAGATACACATTTAAGCTTTTATAAAATTTAGAAAAGAATTCTATCATACAGTGTGCACACATATTGGCAACCAATTTTCTTATATATGGCAAAGTGTAATTTTTACAAAAGCCTTAGCTTGGATCCATACATAATATATAAATGTTATTTGCTTGTTTGATGTATAGATTGAATTGTTATAAAAACAGGTAATATGATTTATGTATAGACTTTTTTAAATTTATAATTAAGTTGTATGAATTTATGTTTCATATATCGGAAGCACAGAAAATACGTAGTTAGAGACTTACATCTTTTCCTTCCCTCTTTTATTCATGTCTACACCAAAAAATCCAGCCATTAGAAACATGTCCCGGAATTTTGGTATGACTGACCATGTGACCAGAAATGCTGCAGCTGACATTGCAACATTCACGGCAAGAATACCTGTGGCATCTTCCCAGAAAACGGACATGACCCTGAAAAATCCTTACTGTGAAAGAAACACTGAATCAGGTAAGACTACAGTACTGACTAAAACTAGAACTGAAATACATGCTGGAAAATGAAATGCTTACTTGCCTAATCAGTTTCATTGAACGCCTGAAAAATAAGTTACTCTAATTTAATTGCACGTTTTTTTTATATTTTTTTTTTATCATCCTAGTTTTGATTCGCCAGGCCTGAATTAGCCTCTACCGAGGGTGTGGCCTGTCTGACTTGTCTTCCTCGAAGACGCCCTCTCCACACAGAGCGGTTATGAGGGTCAATTCTTTGATTATGACTAGTCATTTTTTGGTTGTGGCGATTTTTACAGCAGGATGCCCTTCCTTTGCCAACCTGTTACAGATCAGGGGTAAACTGTCCGCCAACAGCGCTATATAGCTATAGCAAATGGCACCGAATGTCGGGTGGTCACAGCCAGAGTTTGTTTTTGCACCCTCAGTGGTTCTTTCGTATTACTGGACCGCCATTTTACGTGTTCATCCGAGCCACGGGAGATTCACAATCTCCAATGTTGAGAGCCAGGTTTTTACACCTTGAGAAAATTCACTGCCCCGGCCAGGGATTGAACTCACAGCCTTCAGTGGACAGTATACGTGGCCTAACCACTAGGCCACGAAAGCATCTCAAAAAACCTGAATGTTACTGGTAGTAATATGGCGAAACACAGTGTTGGTAAACTCCCCGGGTGGGTCACTCAGGATATTACTTGGTACGCATGCTCGTCATAGAAAATATCAAAAAAGGGTTGGATTTTGACCCAGTAACGTCGACGACGTCTTTAGAAAAAGGGGTACTTTTTCAGGTTAACATTCAACGTTTAGGGTAGTTATTTCAACCAGTCTTAGACGTTTCGGGTCACCTTTTCACCTGGTTTTCGTCATTTGATTCATCCATTTATTTCCGTGTTTACATTCTCAAAAGGATTCTCCCCGGGTTTTCTAGTCTCAATGTTAGACTGAGGGGCATTAATGTCGAGTATTCGCAGTATACGTGCCCGGTATTAAGGAAGAGAAAAACTTTTTTATAAAAAGAACTTCTCTTTTTATATAACACATTTTAATTTTTTATTTCGCCTCAGGTCCCTGTGAGACTAGGGCCCATTATCACATGCGTTTAAACAGAGGAATTGCTCCGACCTGTGATTGGAAGATTAAAATAGACCTCGCCGCATACGCTAATCGCTATTAATATTATCAGGAGTAGATAATAGGGAGGAGTGTGACATCAATAAACAAGGGAAATTCGTCATTTACTAGCCTTATAATACCTACGATTTACTACGCGTAACTCATCCAACTTGAGCTCAAATCGGACACAGTACATTCGCCAATCATCGTGCGAAATCGTTTCCTCGTAGACAGCCTAAAACGTACGACACGATTCTCCATTCTATGGCCATCAATCCAACGCCATTGCGCGCCTATAATTCAAACAAAAGGCAGCTACCTAACGCGCTATTGCTAACCCAGCGAGGCATGTGGCTCGCTGGGAGATTGAGATCGACGCAACACTCGACGAGCTAATCATGCGGTTGGCGTGCGTGCGTGAAGGCATGCCAGCTATGTACAAAGGTGGCCTGTGTAGCTGTGTACCGGTCAAAGGTTATCTCGCCGAGTGTTATGCTAATCTCCCAGCGAGCCACATGCCTCGCTGGGTTAGCAATAGCGCGTTAGGTAGCTGCCTTTTGTTTGAATTATAGGCGCGCAATGGCGTTGGATTGATGGCCATAGAATGGAGAATCGTGTCGTACGTTTTAGGCTGTATCTCCGGATTGCCGGTGTCTACGATGAAACGATTTCGCACGATGATTGGCGAATGTACTGTGTCCGATTTGAGCTCAAGTTGGATGAGTTACGTGTAGTAAATCGTAGGTATTATAAGGCTAGTAAATGACGAATTTTTCCTTGTTTATTGATGTCACACTCCTCCCTATTATCTACTCCTGATATTATGCTATGACCGGTAGGAACGTGTACTACGTACTAACTATCATATAGAGTAAACGATTTGAGTTACATTTCTATAAATTCTATTAATAATAATAGTATTATATACACATGCCTTACCCTAAATCTCTGTGAATTTCGAGTCTATTAAAGCGTGATTAGTCTAATTAATTAGCAAATATGAACGCGCGGCTATGACCGGTGAAACGAAACGTCACGAATTCTATTTTTATCCTCCAATCACAGGTCGGAGCAATTCATATGTTTAGACGCATGTCATTATCTTACGACAATAAGCACCGCTGAATACGCCATTTAGGAGCCAATTTTGAGATGCGTATCCTGCTGAGTGACTCCACCGGGGGGGGAGGGGGTAAACTCATGCAGTTTTATTCAGCTGCCACGTTATCATGAACGTTGAAAAATTAATAATACCTGAACCGTTACACCCAACTCCTAAGCTGGAATGTAGTATCCGTCTACGAGTTGGAGTGAATGACAAAAAATCTATTTGACCACTCTTAGGCATAAAAGACTGGGCGCTACCATCTTTACATTTGCTACGCGCACGCAGTGCCATCTATTGAAACAGGGTACTCAAAAGAGTCGAAACGGAGCGATTGCTCGGTGGGCACCCACTGATCTCTATAATAATATCATAGAGATGATATGATATGATATTATTATAGAGATCAGTGTGGGCACCGCACTAGACTGGTACCCGGTCCCACCTCTCGGCTTAATTTAATTTGTTTTAAATTTATTTATTTCGATAATTAACAAAGCATACATTACATCTATAACAGCATAAATAAACAAAATGCAGCTAGAAAATTATCGAGGATGAAAACACAAAAAGCATGGCTAACACCCTTATTTCCATTGTGGTCCAACATGACATTGTACATACTATAAATTATAGCAAATATACCCACGATCCCCAAAATTTCTGAGTGATACAGTACAAAACATTGATATACAGCATGAAGAAAAAATATATACAAAAAAACTTCAGCATATAGGAGTGTTTCACGTGACGTCATAGATCAGGTCACGTGTATTTGTTATGTGTCATGGTTGGCAGAAGCGAAGCATGCTGCTTGACATTTACAGATGAATGACCACATGTTCTTATAGAAAGCGCTGTTTATGTAGTGCACGTACGCGTGTGTGCTGCGTGCGTGCGTGTGCACGTACACGTGCGTGCATGCGTGCGTGCGTGTGAACTTACACGTGCGTGCGTGCGTGCGTGTGCACGTACACGTGCGTGCGTGCGTGCGTGTGCACGTACACGTTCTTACGTTCGTGTGCACGTATACGTGCGTGCGTGCGTGTGCACGTACACGTGCGTGTATGCGTGTGTGTGTGCGTGTGTGTGTGCGTGCGTGCGTGTGCAGGTACACGTGTGAGCATGAGTGCGTTGGTGCGTACGTGCGTGTGTGTACAGGTACACGTTCGTGTGTGCGTGCGTGCGGGCGTGTGCACGTACACGTGCGTGTGTGCGTGCGTGCGTGCGTGCGTGTGTACGTACACGTGCGTGCGTGTGCTTGTATCAAACAATATCACGCATCTGCTTGCTGCCAACCGTTAAACTGCGCATGTGCGCATATGACGTCAATGTTTAT
>NW_014577105.1:311829-342129 GCF_000485595.1 Priapulus caudatus | reverse complement strand
CGTGAGTGCGTGCGTGCGTGCGTGCATGTGTACTTACACGTGCGTGCATGCGTGCGTGTGCACGTACACGTGCGTGCATGAGTGTGTGCGTGCGTGTGCACGTACACGTACGTGCGCGCGTGCGTGCGTGCGTCCGTGTGTGTGCACGTACACGTGCGTTCGTGCGTGCGTGTGCATGTGCACGTAGACGTGCGTGTATGTGCACGTACAAGTGCGTGCGTGCGTGCGTGTGCACGTACACGTGCGTGCATGAGTGTGTGGGTGCGTGTGTGCGTGCGTGCGTGTGTACGTACACGTGCGTGCGTGTGCTTGTATCGAACAATATCACGCATCTGCTTGCTGCCAACCGTTAAACTGCGCATGTGCGCATATGACGTCAATGTTTATCAACATGAAACACTCCTATTATATACAAGTAAAGTGATTAAGGTAAGTGTTGGAGCAGTTAAAGAAAAAAAAGGAAAAAAATAGAAGCTTTCTGAGTGATACAATACAAAACAGTGCTATATACCATAAAGAAAAAATATAAACGAGAAAAAAAACTTCAGCATATTCTGTACAAGTAAAGTGATTACAGTAAATGTTTAGCAGGTAGAAATGATGTTTCCTGAGTGAATACAGTACAAAGCAGTGCAGAACAACACGAAGAAAAAACTAAATACACACAAAAAAACTTTATCAAATTTTGTGCAAGTAGTGGGTACTACTTGCACAAAATTTGATAAAGTTTTTTTGTGTGTATTTAGTTTTTTACCCTTTTAGCACATCATTTCGACACTCGGTTTATACACCATTATATCCACATTACAAATAACATATTTCGCACACACTCACATATTTGTATAGATATAAACGTATTGAAAAGTGCAATAGTGTTGGGCAGTTCAAATGGTAATTTTGAGTGATACGTAGGCCTACAGTACAAAGCAGTGCATATACAACATGAAGAAAAAATAGATACAAGAAAAAAACTTCAGTATAGCATGTGCAGGCAAAATGATTAAGGTACACTTTACCATCATTTCGACACTCATACGTACATTATTATATACATATATTGCATACTACATACATGTATAAATTAACCCACAGCTAAGTGTAATATAATTATATATAAGATAATACTTATATCAAGTACAAATACACTAATAATTGTAATAGTGATGAGATCATGTCACCCCTATATTTAATCTATTCATTTATACGTGATTAGTAAAATATGAAGTCACTGTCTTTCATTGTCATGCACTCACTTTTCCATAAGACGTTTTTTATAACTTGCCATTTGAAACTAATATATCTGGCTGCAGATCTAATGTGAGGTGGTAGGGAGTTCCAAGCTTCAATTGAAGTATATATAAATGTCTTTTTACCATTGACCCCACTCTTGGTTTAAAGATTGACAGCTCGATCCCAGCCCTAGTTTTGAAACCGTGAATTTCCACGGTCATATCCTGAAGGTCAAATTTCCATGTCCTACTCTTTCTAGAACTTTGGACATAACGCTAAGAATCGACACAAGTCTATAGTTTCCTGGATCGGTTTTGCTTTCTTTTTTGTGTGCAAGGGGATGACTCTCGCCCATTTCATGTCATCTGGAATTATTCCATTGAGGAATGATAAGTTGCTATGTATAAATCAGGCCCGTAGCCAGCTTTCTATTGGGGGGGGGTTCGTTTTTCAATGTTGGCAATTTGCTCGGCAGGGGCGTGTACAGGATTTGTAGCCCGGGTGGGTCTAAATACTATAATAAACCCGTTAACCCAAAGTTGCGAAGCACGGCGAAGGTGGCGGTCTGGGCGGCCCCTCGCAGAAATTTTTTAAAATTAGACCCCTCAATGCCGTTTTCTGGCGCGAGCAACAAGGGGGGTTGCCGGACTCGCCTGGACCCAAGAAGAGCACGACACCTGCTCGGGCGCGAAAGCGACCAGGCGAGGGAGCCAAGCGACCGAGGCGGGGGGAGGGGTGTGGGAGGGGGGTGTTCATTGTTATCACAGGAAGGGACCTGCCGACGATGGAGATTTTTGCAATTATTATCCTAAAATGGAGCGACCTGAGGTGAAATTTCTGCAAAGATTTTCAAATTATTATTTTGTTTGCTTGGTGGGTGGGGACGGGGTCAGGGGGGGGTCGTTCGAACCCCCCGAACCCCCCCTGGCTACGGGCCTGTATAAATGCCTCACAAATAATCTCAGACCCATCGTTTATAAATTTAGCTGGTATGTTATCTAACCTTGTAGCTAAGTTTATGTTATTAAGTACCTTTAAGACCTCTTCTTTGCTTACAGGGAAAAATTTAAAATTATTTCCTAGTACTCCTCTGCCTCTATAGTAATTAGTGACTCGTGTCTCATCGTAAATGCCAGACTTTTTGGGCAATTTTTCCACTAGGGTTGAGGCCACGTTCGTAAAGAAAGTATTAAAGCTATCTGCTACCCTTGACTTTTCAAAACATATATTGTTCATACCCTTACCTTTTAGAGTGTGCCATAATTTCTTAGGATTATTCTTGTTGCTTTCAATCTTTTCTGTATAAAAATGGGCTTTTGCCCTCTTAATCTCATTCTGAGCTTTGTTCCTAAGTAACTTGAAATCCCTAAAGTCAATTTCATCCTTATTTCTCCTGAATTGTAATAGTTTCCTGTCCCTTTCCCTAATAAGTTCCTTTATCTCCGAGTTAAACCATGTCTCTGATCTCTGTTTTATTCTGACCTGCTTAATGGGTGCTACAGTGTCGATGGCTTCAAGAAGATAGGTTTTAAAATTTACCCATGCTATATCTATAGAATCTGAATTCAAGATATCCAACCATTTCTTTTTCATTAGGATCTCTTTAAATATCTCTGGGCTGTAGTGTTTCATTGACCTAATTAAAGTAGTACGATGCTTACCTATAACCTGTCTAATAGATTTCCTTGTACAGTATGTTAGGAAATGATCACTTTCCACATTCCCACTTCCGTTGGGTGCACTGAGTACATTCCCAGTTTTTACAGATAAGAAGGCGGACATAACGTTTGATGATTGGATTTTTAATTTGCAGAGACTTGGTCTGATAATGAAAGAACGGGATGATGGTAGAAGGGCTCGATTAGCATTACGGTTATTACGTGGGGAGGCAGCCAACTATGCAGCGGCATTATTGAGTCAGAACCCCGCCATGGGATGGGCTGAACTCGGTGTTTTGTTAAGAGAGAATTATTCAGACGGATCGGCCGTGGCGCTATCACTCCAGAAGTTTAAGCGAGATAGACAGATGCGCCATGAGAGTGTGGTGGCATATGCGAAGCGGTTGGAGGTAGAAGCCAGACGCGCATTTGGAGCACACGCATGGGATGATGTACATGTCCAGATTCGAATAGTCGATCAATTTATCGATGGGTTACGCGTGGAAGGAATCAAAAGAACTCTAATACGCGGTCAACCAGCTACACTGGCGGCAGCTGTCAGGATAGTGGTGGGAGAAGCGGCAATCGATCAAGAAGTGAAATTGCGCAGTAAAAGACATGAAGACGAAGCCATGGAGGTGGATAGTGTAGAGAAAACGCCTGGAATGCAGAAACAAATTCAAGAATTGAGGGGAATTGTGACAGATATCATGGCATTAGACACAGCACAAAAAACGCCTGTACCTCGCACGTATACACAGCGGTTCGTACCCAGGAACACGGCGACAGCAAGTACATACCAGCCGCGTGTGGATGCAGAGCGATATAACGTCAGACAAGCCCCAGAGCAGTGGCCGCAGCAGCGGTTCCAAAATCAACATATGACCGGAAACCAGCCTCCACGCACCACATTTCGCAGCGCAGCATGGCAGGGGCAAAGTGCGAATCCGTGTCCAACGAGTTTGCGACAGCGAGATATGCGTGCACCCCCAAGTGGATTCCAATACAAGTGTACAGCAGATAATCAACCCATTTGCGCAGCATCTGGCCAAGTAGGTCATAGATGGAGGCAATGCCAAACCACAAGTCAGCAGGGAAATGCCAATGCTCGGTTTTAGGTGAGACGAAGAGTCGAGTAAAGAGCAAGTAGTCTCTGTTAAGAGGGAACAGGTCAAAGAAAGTTTATGGTATGAATAATACACAGAGAGCAGCACCTGTATGCTCGCTAAATATAGGAGCGATAACTGTGAACGGTTTGATAGATTCAGGAGCCCAGAGCACGCTCATTAGCGAGGAACTTTGGAGAAGACTGCCGAGAAAAGTACGACAAGTAAGTGGAATGTCAACAACACACAAGCATACGCTCACGTCGGTAACCGGACACTCATTAAAAGTGGTGGGGAAACTGCTTTGCCTATAACCATTGGTCGACACCGCACTAAGATTCCATTTTTGATCATCAAGAATTTATACAAACCAGCGATCTTGGGATACAACTTTATGCAAGCAGAAAGTGTGAAGATTGATTGCGGGAAAGGCGTGCTATCCATAGGCAAATCAATTGTCCCTCTCAAGACCAAGTTAGATAGAGAACTCAGTGATCAGCAGGTGGAGCTAGTGCTACTTAAATCTAGATTTCAGGTACCACCAAGAACAGTCATGATCTGCGAAGGGAGGCTAAGGAAGTCAGTCCCCGTGGATGCAACGTTGTTTGTAACAAGCACGGATGCGTTACCTGCATTTCGGAATCAGCCAGGAATCTGCGTTGTAGACACGATCGACACTGTTAGTCGAGATCATTGCATTAGGTTTCCGGTAGTAAATGCCACGGATGTTGCATATTGATTCAATAATAATAGTGTAATAGCTTTAGTACAGACAGTTGACAGTAGACAGATTGCGCCTAGCTTTGCTCACCGGGGATTTTCTCAACTGGACATGATGTCGAGGAAGGAGTGGTGAAACAGGAACAAGGGAATCAGCAGCAATTAAACTACCTTACATAAATCTTGATCATATCTCGGGACAAGCCTGACTAGCGGTGGAGCAGCTCTTAAGAAAGAATAGTGATTAATTTGCTGAAAGTAATATGGATCTAGGACATACCAACCTTGTGAAGATGACAATCAATACGGGAGATCACGACCCCATAAGACAAAAGCCATACAGAACTCCAATCAACTATCGCCCCATGATCGATCATCACGTCAATCAGCTCTTGCAAGCCAAGATCATAGAGCCAAGCAACAGCCCGTGGGCAAGCCCTGCGCTTATCGTGCCCAAAAAAGATGAAGCCGAAGGACGAATGGTAATTGATTATCGAAAGTTAAATGGGATTACGGTGAAGGACACATATCCGTTACCCTGTATACAGGATATTTTGGGTTCATTAGGAAAAGTTAAGTTTCATTCCATTCTAGATTTGAAGTCAGGCTATTTTTAAATAGCAATGGCTGATGAAGATAAACCGAAGACAACTTTTATAACCTATAGAGGTGCATTCCAAGGTCGGTCATTAAATTTTGGTTTTTGTAACGCCCCGAGCATCTTCCAGCGACTGCTAGACAGTTTTAGATGATCTACACCACAGATGCGCTATACCCTACATCGACGACATTATCATATACAGTTCCACTTGTTTATGACAGACTACGCAATGCAGGACTCAAGCTAAAAGCAGCTAAGTGTGAGTTTCTAAAGAGTAAAGTTAAGTACTTGGGGCACGCTGTCTCCCCGTTGGGAATAGCACCTGACCCGGACAAAGTCAAGGTCATCAAACAACTCAAATCGGCAACAACAGTCAAGGAGGTAAGATCATTCTTAGGAATGGCGAGCTATTACCGGCCTCATATCAAATCTTTTGCTACCATCGCTAAGCCATTGACTGCACTAACACACAAGTATGCCAAGTTTGCTTGGAATGGCGATGCGGAACAAGCTTACCGCCTATTAAAACAGAAGCTTATCGAAGCCCCGATATTGGCTTATCCGGATACAGATAAGGAGTACCGTTTGTTTACAGACGCTTCCTCTTTCGCAGTAGGTGCAGTACTCACTCAGACAAATGATGAAGGGCAGGAAGTTGTGATACAGTACATTAGTCATCAGTTGAATGAAGGACAGATACGTTGGCCTGTCATTGAACGGGAGGCTTTTGCCATTATTTACGCTTTACAAAAGTTGCATCATTATCTCGCTGGAGCTAAGTTTGTCATTGTCAGTGATCATAAACCTCTCAAGTATTTGCTCTCTAGTCCGAATCTATAGAATGAAAAATTACTTAGATGGTCTACGGTTATAGGCGAGTGTAACGTTGGAATTTACGCTACTGTGTTGAGCTATTGAGTTGAATGTATGTGAAGCCGGAATAGAAGAGAAGTCAGATGTTTACCATGACTAGCTGTACGTTCTTTTATTGTTTGAGTTACAATGCCTCGGTCGTGCGCTGTTAGTTGCCGCGGTTGCTGAGGGAGTTCCCTCGATTCTGCCGCGTCCGGCTTTTATTCTACAGGCACTCCGCGCGGTGCATGCATGACGCATGCGTCGTACACTCTCGCGAAGGCGTTACACATGCCTCGCGCATGCGCCGTACATATTTGGCGAGGCCTCATACATGCCCTTTGCACGTGCTACACAGATTCGCGTAGGCGTTGAGTTGCTTTCGGCCAAGAGGACTACTTGAGCCACTATAGATGTTGCTGTCTAATCTGTTTCTAAGTAACTCTAATCTGTTTCTAATTGACCTTAATGGGTAAGACGCCGAGCGGCGATCCTAAGTGACCTCTAATGGCCGCGGCGCATCTTGGCGCTCTAATCGGTTTCTAAGTAGCTCTAATCTATTCCTAAGTGATTTCTAATGGACTTGTTGACGCCAGCCGATGCGGCTACTGCTAATTAGCCGAGTCGTAGCGGCTGGTGATTATCTAGTGATGTCTAGTAATGTCTAGTGATATCTAGTGATATCTAGTGATATCTAGTGATATCTAGCCGCTACACGAGCATAACGCAACTGTTAAGTACAGGAGTGGAGTTGCCAACAGAAATGCAGATGCTTTGTCGCGCATCAAGCCTGACAACGTGTCAGTCGAAGCAGAAATACAGCAGGTAGCTACTCAGGAATTAACAGAGACCAACCCAGAACCTATCGAGGAGACAGAAATCGTCATGGCGTCAGATACAGAAACCCGGGACGATGTACAGGAAAGCTTACCTGCGCAACAAGGGGAAACAGTAGTGCAACAGGAGCATTCTCCTACAAATCATCAAACTATAGTAAACTTACAGGGAATCAAGAAAGAACAGAGTAGACCCGCAGCTAGATAATATTATTCAAGCGCTCATAAACCCGACGACTGCTAATAAAGAGTTACAGATTCTGTCTGACTACATGATCGATGAAGCTGTCATATGCTACATCATGTTACTCCACCTACACGGGAGCAAGTGGCATGTATGCAGCTAGTTATTCAGCGAGTATTTCGTAGCGCGATAGTGACTGCACATCATGATGATATCTATCATGGTCACCTTGAATTTGACAAGACGTATAACAAGATTAAAACTCGATACTTTTGGCCAGGCATGTATGCAGATGTACATAATCATATCGGTGCATGCATAACCTGTAACTCCAGGAAGCTACAGCATATACGTTCACCGATGGGGGAAACACTTTTGCCAAGGGGACCTATGGACGTGGTTGCAGTTGACACGTGTCAGTTTCCATTGACTGAACGTGGCAATAGATACCTCATTCACTTTCACTGCTTCTACACTTCGTGGCCGGAAGCGTTTCCTGTTACAGACAAGACGGCGGAGACAGTCGCCCACCTCTTAAGGTAGGAGCACACGAGCGATTTTTATCGCCCGATCGCCGCGAATTCTAAAATCGCTCGAAAAATTCGCCCGTGTGCCCGTTCACGTCGACGCCGATTTTAATCGCCCGATCGAATCGCCCGTATCCAAAATGTTAGATATTTTCGGGCGATTATTTACGCCGGGCGATTATTATCGCTCGTGTGCCCGTGACCGGCGTATTTTGTCGCCCGATCGATTTTTCTAAACCAATCGGACGTGTTGTTGATATCATGTGATGTTAAAATGGCTGCCTCCAATACTGTAGAAGTGTGGACTCGCGAAAAGGAAGGCGAATTGGTATTTCTGTGGTCGGAAAGGCCATGCCTTTTTGACATTACGATCCCTGAATACCTGGATCGTGTAGCAAAGGAGGTTGCTATTACAGAAATAGCGCTGAGACTTGCAATGAATGTTTCCAGTTCTTTTACTAAATTCGAGTAGACCCCTCTACCTTTCCGGCGCATTATCCAACTCCTGGACCACGAATTTCGATTCGCCCAACTCCGTATTTCGTTTCTTTTTAGAAGCAAATAAACAGCACTAACAACAGCAACAACCTTTTTTCGGCGGTTCACCATTTTGTACCGATCATATGATCGATGGAAAATTCTGTCGAGTGGCGTACGCGTACGCTCTCAAATTCGCTACGTGTGCCCCTTCGTGATCGGGCGATTAAATTCGCTACGTGTGCCCCTTCGTGATCGGGCGATAAAAATCGCTCGTGTGCCCCTAGCATTAGCCACTGAAATCTTTCCACGCCATGTGTATCCACGATAGAGCCAAGTACACAACGTTCTATCTTATGTATGGCAGAGAACGAACCCTAGCCCTCAACAGCCTCTTACGGCCAAGGCGAAAGCAATACGATGAGAGCCCGATCGCACAAACAACAGAACGTCTCCATCAGGCATACGCACATGTGAGAGAGAACGCATCTTGCATGCATACGGAACAAGTTTTATTATGATAAGCGTGCTCAGCAGCTTAACTTCGAGGTCGGTGACCCCGTTTATTACCACAATCCCGTGTTAAAGCCAAACACGGTGAAGAAGTTAGCCTCACCCTGGATCCCGTATTATCAAGTCGTTCAAGTGTTAAGTTCTAAGAAATATCTCCTCCAGCATGAGATAACAAAAAGGGAAGTAATTGCGCATGTCGAGAATATGCGCACAGCTCATCACCAGTCGATGGGATTTGCCTAAGACGTCGCCGGCAGAGGTGCCGCGTGGCACACTTCGCCAACCACAAAGGGCAGCGACATTAGCCTATCCACCGATTTCCAGTAGTAGTGACGACGAGTTTGATACAGAAGACGAACTTCCGTTGAGTCATTTCGTCACAACGCCCCGTACACTCGCCGATGCGCAGATGACAAAGCAACCGCAATTGGCAATGTCAATTGGCGATGGATACACCTGTTCTCGACATTCTACAGCAGGAGCCGGAAGCTGCTCACCGAAATGAGGAAGCTAACGCAGAGCGGGTCAGTGATGTACTGTCAGACGCAGAGTCTGCAGGGCAGCGAGATGAATGTGATGACGACATTTTCTCTGATGCTCAGTCAGTCGGACTGAAAGGGAAGTCGGCGACGATAATACTGATAATATGGATGCCAACAACAGTTTGGGGTCCAGACGACAAAAGCTGGAGTCAGCACATGAGGCCACGGATTCTGCGCCACGAGAAGCTAAACAGCTTAAGCGCAATGAGCATGCTAGTGAGGCGGACGCGCCCAAAGAACATGTTGATGTCATAAACACGGTTTCAGACAGTGCACAACCCATTGTGCTGGTAGCCATAGTGCGGGGGCCACAGGTAACCATGGTAACGGAGGAAAGTAAGGACGGGACTCTTGTTGATCGAGTCAAGAGTTATTTTTACTAACGTGTGGTCGAAACATTGAGAAATCTCTCATATTTCTCTTTCAGATTCACACTGTGCGTTGGCACGGTGCTACTGCTAGGAGACACGGCAGCCACACAGGGGGCTGTTTTTGTACCAAAGGGTAGTATGGCTATCACCCAGTCGACGTGGGCTTTAGCATTTACCCTTGACATTCAGCCGATTACGGAGTACATGAGTGGTATAAATAGACAGATTCGCTATCTGCTTAAAGACAGGTCCACTCGTGAATATAATACGACTGACCCCAGTTTGGAACGTTTTCAGAGCACGGTGGAAGAGTTTGTAGAAGTCATGCCATTACTTTTTGCATTAAGTATAAGCGTTTAGTTAACAGATTAAAAAGGATTACAAGCATGTTTACAAAGCAACGCCCTAAGCATTCCCTTTTGCCATGTATGGGTAAGCTTCAGAAGTTCCTCTATGGAACTGCAGATGAGGAAGATATTGCACGATTGGATGCATGGCTTTGTCAATTTCGGTTATCACAGGATGCTTTCCAGCATGCGTTAAAAGACAGCCTGGCAGTTTTTAATCTTACCCACACTCAGGTGTGATATTCAAGTTTCACATACATCAACAGAGTGACTATTAATAATCTTATCGGTGGTACGGATGAATTGCGAAAATTTTTAATTAAAGTTAGTCATTGGTTTGACCGATTCGCGGAGTCCACCAATGATAAATTTGCCCTACTCGCACAGCTTCAGTCTGGGACTGATGCTTTAATGATGACGCTTAATGATATTACGAGTGTCATTGCAGATTTGGAACAGGTGCTTAGCGATCTCCTGACGGGAAAATTAGCGATATCCCTTATCTCGCCGGTACAGTTACGCACATTGTTGGGCGCCGTTAAAGACACGCTACCTGATTGTCTGGCTTTGCCACGAGCTATTGATGAGGATATACTTTATTATTATGATTTGCTCGAGACAGTTGTAGTGCCCACTGCGACGTCTTTTCACGTGCTAACGTTTTTACCATTAAAACATGTTGGCCAGATTTTTGATGTATATCAGATTATACCTACACCGGTTTTCATTCCAAATTCTACAGCTTATGTCTATTATGATAGAAGTCCACGTTACGTGGCATTTGCACAAAATAGAGCACGTTATTTTTTCCCTAAGGTCGATCGCATGAGAGAATGCATAGATAACAATCACGATATTTGTCAGTCTGCCTCCGAGATCTATTATGTTGCTAGTTCTTTTGACTGTATAGTTGCCCTTTTCTTTCATCACGAGGAGCAGATCCCGCAGCGTTGTCCCCGACGAATTAACATTGCTCGGCAGCAGCAGCACCATGTAGCGTATCTTACCATTGGTAACTGGTTGATTTCTGCAATTAGACCATTTACCTTGACTTGGTCATGTCACTCGGTTAATGATTCACCCCCTGTTAATACAGACATCCGAATTTTATCTCAACAGGTTGTCACTGACTTCCGGCTGTTCAGCGCATTCACGTTCATTCACGTTGCCCACTCATTACCACCATGATTCTCGTGTAAATATCACGAGCTATATACAGCAAATGTTGCCACCGCAACTGCCAATACCCACTATTTGGCGTAATTTGGCTGCCGTCGCCGTTCATCGTGGCAATAATACGGATCTGCTACCTGCTTCAATTTTACCTCCTAAGCTGTATGCGAATAAATAATTTGATCTTTTGTACGATAAACTCAAAGATTTGATAGCTAGTAGTCGTACTATTTTGGATGCAGGTGATGCATTTGCCCCGTCTGATGATTCTCGCGTTTTTTCAGGGTTGCAATAGCAGCAGTTTGTTGTTTATGCACTGATCGCCATAGGCGATGTAGTTGCAGTGTGTTACCTCTGCGCACTGGCACGCCTACTGTCTGTTGTAGGTGTCGCCGTTCTCCACCCCGCCCCGCTCGTGTTGCGACTGGGCCAGTCGCTTCGCCTACCCTTGCGCAGGGCCCAGCTCTAGGGTCGGCGTTGCTGGGGTCAGTTGCCGCACACTACGCAACCCCCCGCGTTGTTCCCCCTCCGCTTCCTTCGTGCGAGGCGCAAAGAGAAACCATTGAGTTACATTTATTTTTGGGCGTTTAAAAAAAACAGGCATGGGTTTTAGTTTACTGCGTATGTACCACGCACATTGTGTCGGCACATCGTCTTGTACTAATAGTTTAGTAAGATTTATTTGTATGGTTATATAGATAGTGACCTTATTATTCGGTTTGCAGTGTTGTGGTTCGGTTTTGTATTTCACTATTAGCCGTGTAGGCCCGGCGAGCGAATACTCCTACTGTATCTCCTGCATGTCGTAGAAGTCGACTAAACGGAGTTGGAGTCAGGAAGGGCATCCAGCCGTAAAATCTTGCTACACCTTTGAATTTGAATTTTTTTTTCTTTATTAATTCTTGTAACGCGTGTCTGGCTGTGTACTTTGCAGCTGAGATCCTGTGCACGCGATCATACGCGCACACCTTCATTTGTGCGTCTTTGTATAACTCCATTGTTATCAGTCCAGTTGTTGTCAGGGATGGTGAGTAATTGAAGTCTTTGATCGACCGATGGGATGACATGCCCTGCATTGAAGGGGGCACGGCCGAAGGTCTTTGCCCACATGGTTCTTTTTCCACTTGATCAGGTGGTATGGGTACTTTCCTGTTTTTATAGTGTAATGTTAGTTAATTGTTTATGGTTAATGTTGTGTGTTTGGATAAATAGATCAAGAAAGTGAAGATAGATGAAGATGGATGTGTGCGCCCTTGAAAGGCCATTGACATTTCATTAAAATTGCAGTGTAGGCCCAGCGAACAGAATACGTCTACTGCATCTTCTGCATGTCGTACGAGGCGACTAAAAGAAGTTGGTGCACCCTAATATAAGTCGATTGTTTTTCCGGTTGGTATTAGGCAATCGGTTGGTGTTAGGTAAATGTGTCATAAGGAAAAAGAAATTGTTTAATGTTCGTTAATCGTTTATGTTTAATGTTGTGTGTTTATATGTTTGCTGTGTTTTAGAACTACACTTTGTGACATCAAGTCACGAAAGTAAATTGCGATGGGAGTGGTGTAACAGTGCCCAGTTAATATGTAGTAATTAGAAAATGTTGATTGGTAAAGTATATAATTATGTGTATGCAATAAGCCAACACCCAGGATGTCAGTTTCTAACTGCGTAGACACCGGACCTGTGTAGAATTCTTAGAATACAGGATGTGCGCATTTGTAACCTAGCACACGTGAGTAGAACATGATTTTGTAAAATGTCAACTCGATCTTACACCTGTTAACTTGATCTTAGGCGAGAGCCTACACACGTGTAAATCGCATGGTCCCGCACGTGCATAGAGTAAGATGACGTCACCTGGCTGGTTGTATATATACGACACACCTTGGAAGCGGAAAGGGGGTTCTCTCTCCTTGTACGCACGCATATATCGACGGTGTTGAAAAGAATGACAGACGGACTCAAAGACTGACGGACAGACTCAGAAACTGACAGATGTACAGACGGACGAACAAAAAGAAGCATATATTGTGTTGATACCTTTTCTGGAGTCTTTGTTCACGATTGTACTGTGAGCAACAATAAATTACTATGCGTGGAAAACTCATTCATGGATTTGTGTTTAATCATTAGTATTATCTACGCTACTACGCCGCACCAAACACAGAACATTATCTGACATCTCCTTCAAGCTCACCGCAAACACGAAACAAGACTACGGGTAAAGAACAGTTAATAACACAATGCAAGATGAAGAACAATATCTAACTATATGATCACATCAACTATCTACACGAACTGAAACGTAATACGACCCATTACACTAGTTATTATTTATTCGTTTAACAAAGTTACTTGAGAATAAAATCTAATTTAAACTAGGCCTATAGTTGCCGCGAGATGGCACGTGCAAGTGTAATCAATAATCAAAGATGGCATCGCCCTTCTAGCTCCCTGGGGAGTTCCTGAAATCCTACAGGCTAAAATCCAAGTAAGTATATTCAGGCAGGCGATAATTTCGCTCAGCTGTGAGTTAACACATGTGCATTGCAGGTTGGCAGGCAACAATTATGATTAGAAGCGTGCCAGCCATGGGCTGCCCCGTGTTTTTGCTTACCCACGCAAGCATTCACTGATTCAGCATTCAGAGTGCTATAGACAGACTGCTTTAGAAAATAATATGATCTAAGGAGCGTAAACTTTGTTCAACAAACATTTACCTTTGCAATTAAACTGTGCAACTGTAGCCTCACATTCACACAGGTATGGGCTCTAATAATAGCAAAAGCAGTTCAGTCCTTTGTTAACAGTCAACAAATCAATGTTTAACCTTCCTCTTGAGGGTCAAAAGATTATCCGACACTTACTCTTCGCATGTCAGCGGAAAGTACATTTCATGGTCCTTTCAATAAAGCCATAAAAATGGTAGGTCACCGCTGAAACAAAATTCAATCGCTCCGTCAGACCATGTCCTCAGAAAATGTCTAAAATCTGCCGTGCCCCATTTATCTTTGACTTGTGACCTCCAATTTCGGCACAGTGATGTCTTTTCCTACCATGATGCTATACACCGACTATCACGAGCCTAGGTCAAGCGGTTTAGATTTGTGCCGCAATTCTGCATTTCCTCCCTATACCTTAAGTTAAGGAGGAAATGTTCCCCCTTCTTTTACACCTCTTGACCTTTGACCTCTGACCCCCAGCTTCGACATCCCAACTCGTTTTCGGATTACCCCCCCACGTCCCGAATATCGTGACCGTACGTCGAGCAGTTAAGATTTGTGCCCAACTGTTGACGCACGCACGGGGGGACAATCATGCAATTCTACAAGCTGCATCTGACTTTGTCAGATGAGCTAAAAATCCAGGAACATATGTGTCAAACTCCTTTATGATGATTTACTCCTGATACATACATACACACGCACACGCACACACACACACACACACCAGTGTTGTAGGCATCGAGGCCGGTCTTGGCCTCGAGACCGTTTTCCTTGGTCTCGGTCTCGGTCTTGGCCTCGGAGTGCAACGACTCTGACTCGGACTCGTACTCAAGCCCTCCGGACTCAAGGACTCGGGTCGAGGCCGGCTCGAGGCCACTACATACATAGTACACAACTGTACATATTGTAACACACAGTTTACAACAATTTAAAACTAAAACTCCTAGGTTTTCTAGATACACGGCCTAATCTTGTAACGTTTTCAATGGCTCGATTAAGATCTTGTCCCTTTGGTTTGAATCTGCTGTCACTTCGTTCCTTTGCGTTTTTTCTACCACTTCTTTCTTTTCTTCTACCACTTCGAAGGTACTAGCACTCTCTCATTTGGTTCAACAAGCCGTGTCATTCTCGTAAAACACAAATGGATCCGTTACTTTGACACGTTTCGTATGACTCATGTCTCTGTGTTTTCGGCTGACTATACACTTTCGAATGTCTACGATGCACTGTTGCGATTTTTTCCCTTTTTTCCCTTTTTTTGGACTCGACTACAACACTGCCACACACACACAAAGATAGATAGATGGATAGAGGATTTGATTGATTTGGGAGCATATATTATTTACACTCATAATAGTGATTCATTATATTCCATAGAGATCCACCCAACATTAGTTCATAACCTATGTACATCAATAAATAAATTCCTCACATAGCTAACCTCGACGCTAAATCGTAGCAAACCTACATCAAAGTAGTCCACGAAACAGATTCGGGATTGGCAGATATGTAACACGACATTCACATTCAGGCACACAGGTGGAGCTAGTGTTTGCATGCATCACTGAGGAAGACAGTTTAGCGACGACTAGGTCAACTTCTGGTAGCTGGGAGGCGAGAATCTCTTGCGCAAATATTTGAGTATGTAGAGTGGTAGACAGCTGACCAGTGTGATGCTTGTCACCTTCCATATGAAGTCCCACGTCGATATGAAAGATGCATCTGCCGGAGTAAAATGTGACAATGTAAAACCTAGAGAGCAACAATGTGGTGTGTATACCATCTCAACACTCACTTTACGAGCCCATCTATTAAAACTAGATGCAAAATAACTTATAGGCATAATAGGCCCATTGATTATGCAAAGTTGACGAATGCTACAGTAACTGGCACCTTGTGTAGTTAATAAGTACATTACCTTATAGCCAAACGCGTATTAGTTTGTACAATATCACTGCTAATTACTAAGCAAAGTCTAATTGAAATCCGTAAATCTGGTAATCTGGCGTCAACGCTAGATTGTTTGCCAAGCAAAATAGCCTCGAAACAGTTAGGTGATGTCACATGTTGCTACGGGTGTTGAGCAAAGAATTGTTTGTCCCGAGATGCTTATAACGACTAATGAGCTAGTAGAATGTATCTCTGCATGGGTGTATTCTCGGTATTGAGGCACAAGTAAATAACCGTGGGTGATAATGAACGGGTACCCACATGTCTTAAATTTCGGACACAGAGGTGTATTCGTTTGACCAATATATGTAAATACGCGTAGTGCAATCTGCTTTCCATGTTTAGTCTGTGGCCGTGGTTATTCCGCGATATCCCCATAGTATTGCCCCCCCCCCACAGCCTACTTGATTATCACGAGCGTCCGTGATTCATACGTGGATTCCACGTTCATTACAATCAGAGCTACTGTTACGTATGCAGTTACAGTACTGTACTATCGCTAGCATTGCGTACGGCCAAGCATGCATGCGAAAATGTCCGGTGCACTATAAATCTGTATTACACCCGTTTCACCGTATGCGGTTTTGAAACTGTAAACAAGTCAGTCAACTGATTTCTTGAACTGCAGATTTCAATTTGACATTTCTTAGTAACCAGCAGTGATATCGGACAAACTAATACGCGTTTGGCTATAAGGTAATGTACTTATTAACTACACAAGGTGCCAGTTACTGTAGCATTCGTCAACTTTGCATAATCAATGGGACTATTATTCTTTTAAACCAGTACTCAATCACATGAAATAATAAATCCTATGAATGCAAAATGAGTAAACACCCAATCTTCATTGGTCACACTAATATAACCAAGACATTTCACTGGGGTGGAAAGGGGGTGACATCCTCTCAGAATCACCTTTGTCCTTTGGCACAAACCTGTACAGCCATGTTTGTGCAATAAACCACTAAAAAACACGATGGTCAATACTGCCAACAAAACGCAACATATCCACACAAAAATATACATACCAAATGCATGAATCCATGCATTTTGCACGAGTTTCACACGGTTGAAACCTTAATTTGAACGGAAAATGACAAACAACCGGTTAGCCGAATCCCCACAGGTGGCGTCACGGTATACTCCCAAACTCACCGAAGTAGTCGTTGAGGATGACGAGTGAGAGCAGGTAGATGGCGAGGCTGAGCAGCTCACCGACGGCCATCGTCCAGTGCCAGCGGCGGATGGTGAGCGCAACCATGAGCAGCTCGGTGAGGATGAGGGCAGTGAACGTGATTGCGACGACGTGGATGAACTCCGCGTCAAACAGCAGGAACGCTCCGTACATGATGATGCCGCCTGCACGATGCCAGCGAGAGATAAACCACGTTAGTGCGCGGCTGCTGTGCATGCGGTATAGTAATCTACGTACTGGCTGGCTCGCTGGTATAGTATTACTGTAATGATAGCTGGTGGGAGGAGGTGGCCAACCTCCGCCGAAAGTAAGATAGCTTAGGGTGAGTTAGGATAAGGTAAGGGAACCCGTGATCTCATTATGCGAAGATATGATGTAATTTCAACTCTAATATTCCAAGGTAAAATGTCAAATGTAACAGTAAAGTTAGCATTAATCATTTGGGAACGAGTGAGTGTGAGTTTTACGTGCAATCCCATACCATCTAGTGTGCTCTCACCTTGATATATACTGATGAGCACCCAAATGAAAAAGGTTTTGAAAGACAGTGATCTTCCCTTCGTCAGCTCCTTGTAGAGTTCTGGGTAGGTGAGGGCCACCTCTGATGACACATCGGAGTCCAAAACGAGAGAGAACACGGGAAACATCGTGTACAGCGTGGAAAACCTGTCACAAACACACAAAAGGTGAAACAGCTGCCATGTTAAACACCTGTGAAACACTTTCGATCTTAAACACATGCGGTGCTTTAAACACCTGGGGCCGGTTTCACGAAGCGTAATTAAGTCCTTAATCATGATTAAATTACTAATCATGATTAACCTCCCGTAGTTAAATTGAAGTGACTGTTTCACAAAGCGTAATTAACTTTAATCATGATTAAGTTAATGACAATATTTAATTCTACTCAGGAGCATGATTAAATCCACTAATCATAATTAGTTGCTAGTACTAGTAGTAGTATGTATGTATAGTACTAGTACAGTAAGTAGGCTGCAGATTTTAGAATTGGAAATTGTACTTCCATTTTTTCCCAATGATATTTTAATTATCTAAGATTAGCTGTACTAATTTAGTAATTATAATTGCAAATTAATTCCTTTTCAGGTACTGTTTCGCAGGTACTTTTGCATTGTCCGCGATTTTGAATACAGTGTAATTCATGTTTAAGACGGCTAATTATGTGATTAGTTAAATATGTACTTAAATCGCTTCGTGAAACAGATACAGAAACAGAAACGGGAGGTTAATCATGATTAGTGATTTAATCATAATTAAAGTTAATCACGCTTCGTGAAACCGGCCCCTGATACTATAACAGGTATGGTTAAACAACTGACATGTTAATCACATGATGTTAAACACTTTATAGTAAACACATACATTGCCTAAACATTGGATAACTTACTATAATGTAACGTTGAATTAAAATTTTGATATAGAAATGATGAAGAAGAAATCCAAACTTGTGTGGTGACCTGAATAAACGTTAATATATGCTCGCACACAGTATGTCCATCTTGCACAAAGAATAAAAGGAGTGCGGCACTCCCCGACCACACCAGACCTCATCCAGCTTCATACATCTCATGACTCAGCCTCGCTACACGACGAACCTAACTCGAGTTAAATGTCTACAAGGCCTTTACTCGAGTTAGCATTAACCGAGTTACGCTTAACCTCGTCCCAGTCGATCGAGTAAGCTCAACTCGAGTAAGGCCCCGGTAGACACTAACTCGAGTACGAATAGTACATAATCCACAAGGCGGCAACACTTAGTCGATGTACGTAACGCCGTACGCACGCACGCCATGCACGGTACTGCACACCACGCACATAGCTCATTCACGCACATGTCCGTCACACGCACAGCATCGCACGATGGCACATGCTGCATGCACCACAGGCACGTGGTTACTGCCACAACACACGCACGTACTCACAGCACGCACAAACACACACGTGTACCGTGCACCCCCCCCCACTGCACGACGCCACGCACGCGGTACCGCACACAGCGCACACACACGCAGCGCACGCACTACACGGACTCCACGACGCATGCACGCACTGTAACTGCACACGCACATCACCACGTAGGTAACACACCACGCATGCACCCACGTGTACCGCACACGCACGCACGCACAGGACACACAACACGCACGTCTACGTGGCACATGCCACGCCGCACACACACACGCACACACGCCAAGCACGACTGTACTCACACGCACCACACACTCACGCACGCACGTGTCCGTGCACAACGCACGCATGCACACACGTGTAGGTAACCACCGCAGCACCGCGCACATGTGCAGATACGGTGACACGTGGTACGTATAACTGTACCACGCACGAGCACTCGACGCATGCAGTCACGCGCACGCACGCCACACACCATCAACGCACAGCACGGGCACGCACGCACACGTCTTCCGTGCAAGCACGCACGCAAACACTCATGCACGCACGTACCACACGCACCGCATGTGTACGTGCACACGCACGCATGCACGCACGGAGACAGCACTCACCACACGTGTACTGTCCATGCCACGCACGCACGCATCACTCACTGCATGCACACGCATGCAACGCACGTGTACCCCGTGCACACGCACCACGCAACCACGTGTACGACACACACACTACCACACACCGCCACGTACTTTGCAACATGCACGCACAGCACTCAGCACGCACTGTAACGTGCACACGCGACCAACGCACAACACGCACGCACGCACGTCTCAACGTCCACACCGCACGCACACTCCAGACTCATGCACGCACCGGTAACGTGCACACGCACGCGATGCACGCAACCGGTAAGGTACACACGCACCCACGCCACGCCATCACTCACCATCACTCCACGCATGCAGACGCACGTGCACGTGCACAGCATCTCACAGCACGCACCGAAACCGACTGTACATACACACGCACGCACGCATGCATAAGAAATCGGTAATAATCGCTATCGGGTGTTGTCGTGTAGACGCTACATAATTGCTAACTCGAGTTAACGCTTAACTCGAGTTAGCTTAACTCGAGTTAAGGTTCGTCGTGTAGACGAGGCTTCTGTCTCTCCCCATCTCTCCCCGTCTCTCTAATCTCTCTTCTATATATTACCCCCAAAACCTCTACATCCTGCGCGCACATCTCACCCGTTCTCCCAGACCGCGTCCTACCTCCATTTCACAATGACCCTAGAAACGCCCGACCTAAAACACGTGTACAATTCTCCAACAAGATGCGCGATGTTGTGTCTAGATAGACTATTACAAAAACAACCCCTAGTCTAACTCCACCGACTACTCTATGTAAACATCTGTAAAACATATGTTACAATAATATTGAGACCTGATACCTTTAAACTCATAATGTCAAATAATACGTCCAAATAACGAAGAATGCATGTTCACACAAAACACGTTTTTATAATGAATTGCATAATATTATAGATCATTATTCACTCGGAGGCATTGTCAGTAAGCCTATCCAAATGCAACTCTTACCCGACCATCAAGAAGCTGGGAAACATCTGTATGGAGACAAAATAGAAGACTGAGCAGAAGATGACTTGCATGGCTGAGATGATGAGACCCCGATGCATCACAAACTGACTTAGCGATGCAGAGCGCTTGTAGCTGTAAATAATGGCAACAGAACCAACAACACTAACACGTCCTCTTATGCACAGACAGCAGTAGTATGTAATTAAATGTGTGCATGCCTGTGTATGTGTCATGTATGTGATTTACCCAATTCGTGTAGTTACATGTATTGTTAGCTGTGTCATGGTTACCTGTATCGCTAGCTATGTTATGGTTACCTGATTTGTTATCAAATATATGGTTACCTCCATTGTTAAACAATTCATGTTCATGACTGCATAATTACCAGCCGTTCTAGTTACTTTCACGATTGCCTAGAAATATCCACTGCGAAAACGTTAACTTGTCTCAGAGAAGATACGTTTCTGGCTATTGTCCAACACATACACTTAGCATCTGTAACATACCTGTTTCTCCCGTGAACAAGGAGCAGTTTTGCAATGTGGCTGAACTGAATGATCGAGAAATCAGCAGCCAATGATGCTTGTTTCCCTTCCTGCAAGCAACAATCATTATAGAAGTCAAACCAAGTGTAATCGCAATGAGGATCAGTTTACAATCTATCAAGAGCGTATTAAGAAGGAGAGCGTACAACAGTGAAATGCTGAAACCATGCTGCAGTATTAGTCGAATTAATAAACTTTGCCCGTTTTATTTTGATGATTCTTTGTGGTATTATTGATCAGCTGTCCTACCTTGCTAATATAAAACAAACCGCTTGTCCCTACAATGCCTCTACGCTGAGATAATTAGCAGTGAAAATGTGGTATTTTCGCCAAAAACCGACTAGAGATACGTAGTTGCTGCAACTCTCTCTCGTTCTGGCGATAGCTTCGGGAAACCTCGCATGTTTCCGTCATTCATTGACAATGAAATTTCTTTTCCTTCTACTGTCTTTTCTCGCATTTCCAGTTATTGACGCAGCCATTACTCCACAAAAACGTCTTGTTATTTATCGCCATGGTGATGACCCGCCCCTTACGCTGGACGTGATGCGGCCATGATGCCGAGGCGCGCCGAGGATTGACAATTTGTGTCTTCCAATCACAGCGTACGCCGCACCCATTGAGGTACGGAATCGCCGATCTCGAGAACTAGGGCATTCTGCTAGGCTAGAACGGTTTCTTACGATAGAGTTTGGCACAAAAAAGAAAATAGCACGCCATTAAGCGCACTGCGCTACGTCCTTTTGTTGCATTAACGCATCTCCGTAATCGGAATAAGCCCCGCCTTCTTCGTTGATTGACACTGAATGGGGCATCAACGACGTGACCAGTTACTGCGTCTAGGTGTTTGGCGAGACTGTTTGCTTTTCGTAAGTAATGAAAGGCCCGGCCGATGCATTTTGCATCAAAGTGGAAAAATTCGGCATTTTGACCCGCTTTCGGAAGTGAACGAGTGCGTCACTCATTAAACATTGAAGTTTTTCTTAAAATGAAAGAATTCCGAAAATCCCTGACCGCGCTACTCGATTGTTTTAGCCAATGAACGTAGCTGTGTGTGTGCCGTCTTGCCCGCGCACTTTATGCTTGGCTTAGCGGGCCTCAAAATGGATATCGGAGGCAGGCACCTCGCAACACGCCTGTTTGTTTACATATAGCTTTGTGACATCAGGATGGGCGGTGTCGGGAGTTTTGCGATGATAACCTCGTAATTTCTCAGAATTTCTCAAGGTGCGTGGACACACTAAATAAACGGGCCCCTGAAGCAGCACTAAATAAACGGGATTCACTTTGCACTGACTTGCATTACTGTACAATGCGCGTTACATTGCGTTAATATACATGCATTATGTTACATCCGCCATGTCATGGTCGTAACAACATTCACCTTGCACTGACTTGATACAGAGTGTGCAAGACTATTTTCGATAGGTTAGATAGATAGATAGGTAGATAGATAGGTAGATAGGTAGATAGATAGATAGGTAGATAGATAGATAGATAGATCTAGGTAGATAGATAGATAGATAGCTAGATATATGGATAGATAAATAGATAGATAAATAGATAAATAGATTTATAGATAGATAGATAGATGGATGGGATGGATATTTATATAGATAGATAGATAGATATATTTTTGATAGGTTAGATAGATAAAAAGATAAATACATAGATAAATAGATAAATAGATTTATAGATTGATAGATAGATAGATAGATTGATGGATGGATGGATAGATATATTTTTGTGTATTTTTCTTTCAACCAAGTTGTCGTCATCCGAGCACTTTATTTCCTGGGCAACGCCGGGTGTCCTGCTAGTTATTGTATAAATTAGTATAAATAAGTCAATACTCAAGATAGCCAGAAATCGGGGCAGGCAGATAGATTAGGAGCAAGCAGGCACGAAAACTGATAAGAAGACAGATAGCAAGGCAGCAGGAAGGTAGGCATGCAAACAAGTAGACAGACATGGGAGCAGGCAAACCAGAAACTTAGCTTAGTAAGCGGGCCTACAGGCAGACAGACAGACAGGAAGCCGTGAGAGAGAGCGTAACGCGTGGCACCTTGCCGACGATGCCGATGCCAGCGTGCGCCGCCTGTATCATGCTGACGTCGTTGCCGCCGTCACCGATTGCACACGTCCGCTTGCCCGTGTGCGTCTTCAACAGACGCACGATGTCGGCCTTCTGCGTCGGTGAGCAACGGCAGCAGACAACTGCTGGACACTGACAGACAAGCTCCATGAATTCGTGCTCATAGTACTTAAGACACACCTGCAATAGTCATAATCCACTGATGAGAAAAGCGTTAGCGGTACATTCTTTACATATCACGAGAGGGATACTCTGGGGGATCTCACGGATTGGTTGTCAGTGTCTTGTGAATGAAAGTGTCAATGACACTGTAGCTCACCTTGGGTGTGATAGAAGAGGGAGGGGGGATATATAAAGCAAGAGTATATATGGGAGAACTCCCATTATATAGCATATCTCCCATTATATACTCTTGATAATGATACATGCATAAGTTTTGATGCAAAAATAAATGTTTCAGATCTGAAAGTCTGAAATCTTGATGAGAGATGGCGCTACGCCTAAATGATCACCATTTTGGTTTTCGAATATCGCGCAAATAAAAACAATAAAATATTCCAGTCAAATTACTGTAACGAAGAATCTAAAACACAATATTACACGTATATATGTATGATTGTAGAGTTGTTAACCAGTTAGACGAAATAAACGTAATAGGACGTTGTCATCTCTCCCATAGGAGTAACAACTGTTTTGGGGCTAGCCTTACACATTCATATACCAAAATTTAACAAAATCGAATGAATCTAGATGGCCATTTTAATTTTTGCCAAAAAGTGGGCGTGGCTCAAAACTAGGTCGACTGGCATGCTCCAACATAGGACGTTCAAATCTCTCCCATAGGAGTAACAACTGTATGCAATTTGAAACATGTGGGACAAACGGTTCTTGAGTTATCGTTGACCGTAGGCTGACACTGAAATGCATAGTGAAATTGCTAAAATCTACCTAATTTGCATAATTTCAACAACAAAAAATCAAAACCCGTGTGATATGTTTTAGGGCCAGTCCTTATTCATTCACATACCAGAAATTAGCAAAATCCGTTGAACCTAAACTGACTTATGGCCATTTCCATTTTTGCCAAAAAGTGGACTTGGCTCAAAAGTAGGTCGACTGGCGTGCTCCAAAATAGGACGTTCAAACCTCTCCCATAGGAGTAACATCTATATGCAATTTGAAACATGTGGGTCAAACGGTTCTTAAGTTATCTTGGACCGTAGCCAAATGTTGACGGACGGACGGATGTACGACGGACGACACCCCATGGCAATAGCTCACCTTGACGATGTCAAGGCGAGCTAAAAATGGTAATAATGTGACGTGTTAATCACCAATGCTTTACTCACCCTAGCCTTTGGCTCACTTGCCCTGCCCCTTGTCCAGATTTCCACCTCTGCCTGCACCATCACCCTCTATTCTGCCCCATCCCTTCCCACTGGTCACTACACTGCGACTCTGTCCCATCTCACACACCTGCCTACATTGCACAACATACCACACCACTGCACCACCTGTCCACAGCCCTGCCACCACCACAGCAACCCCAGTCTGCTGTTCCTGCTCCCACCCCCGCCTCACCACCACAGCAACCCCCGTCAGCTGTTCCTGCTCCCACCCCCGCCTCACCACCACAGCAACCCCCGTCAGCTGTTCCTGCTCCCACCCCCGCCTCACCACCACAGCAACCCCCGTCAGCTGTTCCTGCTCCCACCCCCGCCTCACCACCACAGCAACCCCCGTCTGCTGTTCCTGCTCCCACCCCCGCCTCACCACCACAGCCTCCCCTGCCCCCATCTCCGTACCAACCTGTTTGCTGTCCCTGCTCCCACCCCTGGCCTCACCACCACAACCGACCCTGCCCCCGTCCCAACCTGTTTTCTCTCCCTGCCTCACCACCACCGCCTTACCACCACCGCCCCTGCCCCACCCACTTTACCTCAAGGGACTCGCCCGTAATAACGAGGGCAGAGTCGCTGCGGCGGCGGAATGTGTTTAGCTGGAGGTGTGCGTCGGTGCGCGTCGCAACAGGCGCGAGCGTGTGCACGGTCTGAGAGCGAGACACGAGCCGCGAGCTTTTCGCAATGCATGTCGCCGTCTCCATCTTGTCACCTGTCAGCATCCACACCTGCCGTGACAAGATGTCGTCAACTGATTGATCATATCAGTTACTGATCTTAGTTACGCATCGCAGATTGTGCAGTTCTATTAATAATAATTGTAATATGTGACAAAAATACGTGTCCATATGTGCGTTCGTACGTAGGTACATATCTACAACGGCGTAGCCAGGATTAAATCTAAGGGGAGGCGGCAATAAGTTTGAGGGAGCGGAGCGACCAAGGAAGGGTGGGAGTGAGAGCTTTTTGCATTTTGATGTTGTTAATGGTGCAATTTGGTGCATGTTGTTGGCATGTTTTATCGACTTGGAACCGTCCTGCTGGTTTAAATAAGGTAGCAGTGTGTTGATGTAGATATTTTAACAAAACAAGGATATCATTTTTTTCACCTTCTAAATCTTAGGGGGGGGGGCGACCGCCCCCATTGCCCCCCCCCCTGGCTACGCCACTGCATATGTATGTATACATATGCATATTTTAGGTTAAATATTACTCTCTATTAAAATCATTATTATATGCTAATTAAAATAAAATATTTTTTGATAATAACATACTATTCTACATTACACATCATGTCCTAAATCATTTAAATTCTACACAAAAATTGTTCTAGACGAATCTTTCTAGACATTTACATTTGAAACATAAGTTGTGCTCATTGCGGACAAGCCGACGTTGTGCTGCGTACCTTGATGCCTGCATTGCGCAGCAGCTCGAGGGTCGGCCGCACATCCGTCTGCAGCTTGTCCTCGACGCCGGTGACACACAGCAGCTCCATGTCGCGCTCCAGCCCCTCGAGCACCGCCTGCACGTGTCCTGCACGATTCACGACGCTCACCTTCGCGTGGTGGTAGCGCGCCTGCAGCAACAGCGACATCCAATATACGCAGTGCTGGCGCATCGATTGGACACAAAAACTTGTGCGCATCATTAGGGTTTATTACCAAAGCATTGCTCCAAAACGCACAATCCGAACAAAATATAGTCTCACCTCATAGCGGATATATTACTGATTACACCATTTGGAAAGAATTGATGCTGTTATAGCATAGAAAAATGGAATTGAACATACTGTAACACCATGGCATATTTGATTATAGCGACAATGAATTTGCAAATGGCGCCTTAGCTTACCAACAAGTTACATCTGATTCTGTGTAGTTTATTGAAATTATTCTGTTTTTATTTTGAAATTGGCCGTTAGCTGGTGCTATCCATATACCAAGATATAGCAGCAGTAATCAAAACAAGTAATCAAAACTCGAATCATGCATGTTTTGGTGAATATAGCCAAGTACGAAGGTTCTAAGACATGTTAGCGTTATAGTCCATGAGCCAGACCCCCAAATTTCATCAATTGGTACCACCTGGGGTGGCAAATCCTCACTATATTTTTTTGAAAGGCCTATGTCCATAGATGAAAATAAAACATGAAGCAAGCCGAGCTGTATGAGACTCACAGCTTAATGGTAGAAATTGCCACTTGTATATGTGCACTCGTGGTGGAGCGGCAGGCGCCAATTATGGTGTAGGGGAAATATAAAATTGAATAATTTTGCAAGGAATGGACATACAGTGACAAATTACCCCTCAAAATGTTGGTATTTTTGTCCTCTACACTTTATATCCATTATATGCAAATCTGTTGTGTATGTAGGTCAGCAGAGGTCAAAGGGTCATGAAATTTGACCTCTGCTTAAAATCGGACCCCGTCAAAAAATGCCCTACAGAATCGTTACCAATGGTTATTTGTTGGTCTGAGTGTGTCTATTCTGAAGCAGAGATGTAGAAGTTGATTTATAGTAAAAAAAAGTTTTTTTGTTTTTCATTTACGCTATGGTATGCAATGAGTTTTGACATATTCTTAAAAATGCCCTATTTTGGCGCTAAAATAGGCCAAACATGCAAAAGTGAAATTCCTTGGAATTAGTTGATGAAATTTTGGAACTAAACCTTCCAAATGGTAATAGACATATTCCTGATACAATTATGAGTATGATAATGGTTCAGATGATGAAGAAGCTAACCAACACGCTGTCGAACATAGTCATGGTATAGCAACTTGCCATGGCACAACCTTGTCTATGTAATGTAATTGTAAATGTAAATGTAATTGTCTATGTATATGTAATGCTAACATAGGCCTAGTATACTGTAATCAAAACCTACTTATCCCTTTCACTTCTGAAGTTCTTTTACTTCATTTATTGACAATCATGTCAATACATCAGTATGACCTAAGTTGAGACAATTTTACATGGTGATACAAGGTAGCCCAAGACAGAGTGAATATTTATAGGGTATTGGGTATAAAATCATACCATGGTTGAACTATAACACGGGCCCCATTCAATACAAAACTGGGCAAGGACACGAACACGGAAAGTGACTGAGTGTTGAGGTCCAAGATCGAAAACGGGTTACAAAATCTGCAGCAAGAAGGTATAATCGAACCAGTCGAACAGTAAATGGGCAACACCCATCGTATCGGCAGTAAAGAAAAATGGACAAATCTGCATTTGTGGAGACTACCGCATGACACTGAACCCAGTTATGTGTGTAGATAAGTACCCACTACCAAGAATAGAAGACATCTTCGCTAGTTTGGCGGGTGGACAAAAATTCTCCAAGATTGACCTAACCCACGTGTATCACCAGATAGAAATGGAAGAGCAGTCGAAAAACATGCTGGTTATAAACACGCACAAGGGATTATTCCGTTACAACCGCCTAGTTTTTGGTGTGTCAAGTGCACCTTCACAGTGGCAGAGAGCGATTGGCCAGGTCCTACAGAACGTTCCATTCACACAATGTATGGTAGATGACATCATTGTGTCCGGTTGTTCGGATGATGAACACTTGAGCAACCTGAAGATGGTGTTTGAACGGTTGGAGTCATACGGACTTAAAGCAAACTTGGATAAATTAAAATTTTTCCAAGACAGAATCAGTTACTGTGAACACGAAATAGATGCACAAGGATTGCACAAGTCTCCCGAGAAGCTCCGAGCAGTGAGGGATACAAGGAGGCCTGAGAGCGTGACAGAGCTTCGTGCTTTTCTCGGTCTCGTAAATGATTACCACGGTTTCCTAGAGAACTTGTCGATAGTTGCGGCACCATTGCATGATCTGTTGCATGACGACAAACAGTGGGAATAGACCCCTCAGTGTGAAATGTCATTTCAGCAAATCAAGGACATGATATGCTCTGAAAAGGTACTGTGTCACTTTGATCCGTCACTGCGAATGAAGGTAGCGTGCGATGCATCACCATATGGCATTGGATGTGTACTCTCGCACGTGTGTCCCAACAACACAGAGAGACCGATAGCATTTGCGTCGCGAACGTTGAACAAAGCCGAGAAAGGGTACTCCCAAATAGACAAGGAAGCTTTGGCCTTGTATTGGGGTGTTCGGAAATTCAACGCGTACCTGTACGGACATAGGTTCACGCTTGTAACGGACCACAAGCCATTACCCGGTATATTTAACCCGTCCAAGGCACTACCCGTCATGACAGCTGCAAGACTGCAGAGGTATGCAGTGTTTTTGTCAAGTTACCAGTACGACATTGAGTACAAAAGCACCAAGAAGCATTTGAATGCTGACACACTCTCGCGACTTTCACTGGCGGAAGTGGATACATTCGAAGGAGACAGTGACCCAGTTGAAATTTTCTATACCACACATTGGGAGGGCATTCCAGTGTCGTGTGAGAAAATCTGAACAGAAACGAGACGTGATCCAGTTTTGTCACAATTGTTGGATTTTGTCATGAGCGGACATTTTCCTGATCAAAAGAACAGCGATTTGCACTTGGCAAATTTCTTGGCACGCAAGGACGAGCTGAATGTGCATCAAGGGTGTCTTATGTGGGGAAACAGGGTGATTGTCCCTGAATCGCTGCGATCCAGAGTTCTGGACGAGATACATTCGTGGCATGTTGGCATTGTCAAGATGAAAATGCTATCGCGCTCCTATGTGTGGTGGCCACACATTGACAGAGACATTGAGACAATGTGCAAAGCATGTAGGGGGTGCGTCTCAAGGCAGAACACACTGCCAGCTTCACCTGTTCACCTGTGGAGTTTGCCTGGAGCACCTTGGTATGGGTTACATATCGATTTTGCAGGCCCGTTGGAAGGGGTGATGTTTCTGATAGTCGTAAATGCCTATTCGAAGTGGTCGGAAGTATTCCATACACAGAGTACAACTAGCACAGCCACAATCAACCAACTGAGAACCCTCTTTGCACGTCAGGGGATTCCAGTTGAGCTTGTCTCGGACAATGGTCCTCAATTTCGTTCAGAAGAATTCAAGTAGTTCACGATGGCTAACACAATTCGTCATACGACGTCGGCGCTATTTCATCCGAGAACAAATGGCCAGGCAGAGCGTTTTGTCCAAACGTTCAAACGTGCCATGAAGGCAGCACAAGGCAGTTCTGTAAACCAGAGGCTGAACTGTTTCCTATGGAAATATCGCATCACACCACATGCGATGACAAATAAATCGCCATCCATGCTGCTGTATGGACGCAACATACGAACACGTTTGGATGTGTTGAAGCCGAATCTGGCACACATAGTGTAACGTAAGCAGATGAGCATGAACACTCGAGATTCTGGTGTTCGGCGGCTGAAAGTGGGACAGACGGTGATTACACGTGATTATCGTATCCGGGGAAACATGTGGGTGCACGGGCAGATTCATTCCCAGACAGGCCCACTATCGACGTCGACGTACAAGGTCGACGTTGATGGTACTTTGTGGAGAAGACATCTGGATCAGTTAACATCGGCGAACATTAGTTCAGCAGCACCGCAGAATAGTACCATCCCGGAAATGTCATCTCCAGCGTTCATCTCTGCTGGTAGTCGAAACGCTGGTATGGGGGAGAGTGAGTCCAGTAATAAGAAGGCGACTCCAGCAGTGAGCAGCCCGGAGAAGACTCCAGCAGTGAGCAGCCCGGAGAAGACTCCAGCAGTGAGCAGCCCGGAGAAGACTC
>NW_014577105.1:307282-310670 GCF_000485595.1 Priapulus caudatus | reverse complement strand
CGGCAATTGCCGTCGGTGCCCCTATCAATCGCTGTACTGCATCAATCGAATCAACATAACACGTGCGCGTGCGTGCTGTAGTTGCAATGATGAGCTAAAAACCGATAGTCGCAGGAGGGAATAATAACAGCATCGGATAATTATTTGCTCCTGATAGCGGGCATGTAAAATTTCGTGTTACTGTACTTCCATTAGCAGAGGTGGGTACAGGGGTCAGTGTTACGGTGTAAGCTTACATGGGGGCATATTGTTTTGTACATTAAAAGCAAGACGATGTTGATGTACTAATTTGTTATGAGTTTCCCTTTATTTTACAAAAGTGCCATGGTGCCCTTCTCAAACTTTGAGAGTTGCCTTGATGCCTTTCTATTTTAGAGAAAATTCAAGGCGATTTCTCACATGCCCTAAAAAAATTGCCTTGCCCTTCTCGTTGCTTAATTCGAGCCCTGTCTCGCGCCGAACTAGTGGCGCGCCGCACCATTTGGAACCACTGCTCTAGACAGTCGCAGTTACTCAAGCAATACCAGTAAGTGTCGTAAAAGTGGGGAAAACACGAGACTGGTTGGAAATTATGTTCGCAATCCTGGCTTTAAAATGACTGCGTGAAAGTCACCACACGGTGGTAAAAATTTCATGTTTCTTTAAGCGTTTAGTGCAAGGTTTAACTGGTGTGATAACAGTATAGCTGACTAGTTTACATGATGAATTCACTTCCATTTAAAGTGAGGATTTCACGTTTTTACCAACCGTTTAAATATTTTCTGACCATTGTGATAGTTACCGTTACTCCTTGCATAACAGCAAGTGTATAAAGTAAGGCTAACGTGTCATAGAACACTCACACATTATTCTTTTCACCAATATGTGCACTGATCTGGTTAGTGGAAAGAGTGGACACTATAGTGAGTGCACAGGGGGGACAGAGGTGATGTGACAGAATTGACAGCAGTAGTAGACCTGTGAGCAATGTTTTACATAGTGAGCAGTACACACGCACGACCAGTCAGGTGACTCACAGCGAAATCCTCATACTGATCCTCGGTCAGCACCTTCTTGGCGACAACCAGAGTTCGCAGCCCCTCTCGTGCCATGTTGCCACATTCCTCATCCAACCAATCGTTGTACTGCACGATCGTTGCCATGACAACGTCGGCACCCTTCAGGTAGAACGTGATCTCACCTGTGCCATGCTCCTAAATAAAGAGAGCGCTAGTGGTGACTGCGGTATCGCATCAGCTATCGCCTCAATCACACATAACAAAGGGATTGGATTTTCAGCATCACAAAGGTTTACTTCAGTTTTAATGGAGTGAGGATCATTTACAGCTGGTTGCCACAATGCCACTCATTCAGCAACTAATAGATGGATAGCTTTCAGACATGTAGACTACCTTTCACAAATGGTTGATAAAACAGACAACTGATGCAATGTGGCACGAGCCACAAATTTCCTACGCGGGTGGACTGACTAGAGTGCCTTAATGGTTGAATAAACGTGGTACAATAAAAATCTGTAAGATTGATTGGTCATGCATTCACACGTGTCAAGGAGTTCAAGGATCAAGGAGAACTGAGCTGGAGGAAGAGATCTGGCTCTCTTACCTTTAGGATGATTCCCATGCGCTTGCTCTCAGACGTAAAGGGAAATATCTCAAGGATGGTGTAGACAAGGTTAGTGCCCATCGGCGTCCTTAGTGTCATTGTTGTCAGGTCACGCTTAACGAGTGCCAATCCCACACTCTCTGTCCACGCTACGAGTGCCACCTGTAGTATAGAATGGACTGCTAGTTATGCAAGTGCATGTAGCCGGCGGCAGGCAGAGAAGAGTGCCACAGTGATAAACACTGCAATGTTGGCAGAAAGAAGGATAAGAAAAATAAAAACAGATATCTGATAGAGGCCTAAAGCAGAACTTGAAAAGCATATACGTGATAAAGGCAGAAAGCAGGAGAAGAAAAGCAGACATGTAATACGCCATCTGTCGGAAAGGTGTTGGATGCAACTCTATTCAGTGCTCCAAATGTGAGAAATGGGTTAACAAGAAATGCTCAGGTTTGAGGAAGCTGAATATCGTTGGTTTTGTCTGTGGAAAATGTGTGAATGTAAATACTGATGTGGGGCATCAACATGACGGATTAATGGTTGATGATGACTGGATTGAGTTGCGAGGTTGGATAGATTCGGTTATATTGGAGACATGCTGAATGCAGAAGGGGATGTGGAATGTGCTATAAGAACACATGTGAGAGCTATGTGGGGCAGGTGGAAACTGCTGGCGAGTATGCTGATAAGAACACCACCGGTGACGGCAGTTCAACGCAGTCCTGTGGCAGCAGACCGTCGGAATCCGGCGAGAATCCGGAAGGCTCCAGATCGTCTGAATCTGTGACTTTGTGACAATGTTGATTTTTCGTTAATGAGTCACTGGTGTTAGGGTAGAGTAACATTGACAGAGACGGTTAAACTCTGGATAGCTTTACAAAACTTTTATTTTCAGTCAAGCGAACAAAATTATATATGTATATATATATATACAGAGATTGCATACAATTTCAGTTATCAGAGGATTACAGAGATACTGATATATTTAGGAACTGTAATAAGGTATATCATACATTTAGGATGGTCTAAACTAAGGGGAAAGGTATGTTATGTATTACGCTATGGCCTACTTTAGGACGCGCAGGGTTACCGCGCGCAGTGGTATCCACTATGTGTGGTACGGGTGACTTTGTTGTAATAAAGTAGTTCTTCTGGCAATGGCAGCCGTTCGTACTGGTTGATGTTTGAGGCAGCGGAGATTTGTTCTGTCTAGTCCAGTGCCTAGACGGCCAGACTGGACGTAACAGATATAGCCCTTTCAAAAAAACATAGTGAGGATTTGCCACCCCAAGTGGTAACAATATCTGGTCTGGCTCATGGACTATTACTGTAGACCAGTGGTTCCCAAACTTTTTTCGCTGGGCTGCCGAATTTTTTATTGATAAGAAATACATTCAAAAACAAAACAGCAACAACTCCTAGCAGTGGTTGATTCATAACATAGAACACAGCTACTTCATAAGATGATCATGGGACATCCAGAATGTATAAAACAATGCAGCTACATAAAAACATGATTCATTCAATTTTTTGAAAATGTCTCTTTGTATGTTTAAATGTTTCTTTGATTGTCTTTGAACCTTCTCACCTCACTTGCTATCCTCTCGCGCCAGGGCTCGAATTAACCGACGGCACCGACGGCAATTGCCGTCGGTGCCCCTATCAATCGCCGTACTGCCCCTGAAAATCCAATCCGACCGACGGCAGTCACCTGCCTTGCCCTTTTGTGTAATTGCCGTCGGTGCCCTTTAATCTACTGCCCTAGTTTTGTTTTTAGTCGAATCAA
>NW_014577105.1:287372-303752 GCF_000485595.1 Priapulus caudatus | reverse complement strand
GACATGCTGAATGCAGAAGGGGATGTGGAATGTGCTATAAGAACACATGTGAGAGCTATGTGGGGCAGGTGGAAACTGCTGGCGAGTATGCTGATGAACAAGAATGTGCCGCAAAAAGCACATGGTAAAGTGTACCAGGCATGTCTGAGACCAGTACTTTGCTACAGATCAGAAACGTGGGCCATGACGACAAATTTAGCCATTCTTGAAAGAGCAGATACGAAGATGCTGCGTTTGGACTTGGACGTGTAGGGTGAAGTGGGAAGATCGTGTCTCGAATGATGAAATTCTGGGAAGGGTTGGTTTGGAGAAACTGGAATATGTACTAAGGAGAAATCGGCTGAAATGGTTTGGGCCTGTGGAACCAAGGGAACCAGAAAACTTATTGCGGAGTGTGGAGAAAGTGGGGAATGATGACATCAGGCCAAAGGGCCGCCCCAGGATGACATCGCTAAGGACAGTTGAAAAAGATCTGGTAGCAGCAGGACTCGGGAGAGAGATGTGTCAGAGTAGAGATGAATGGCATCGTGGAATAAAACTGTCCAACCCCGAAAGGGAAAACGGACATTAAACTGATGATGATGATGATGATGATGATGATGATGATGATGATGATGATGATGATGATAATGTGATAAAGGCAGAAAGCAGGCGAAGAAAAGTAGACATGTGATGAAGGCAGAAAGCAGAAGGGATGCGCGAGTCTGTTGTTCACGACTACTGTATACGCCATATTTTTCGCGTACAGATATTTTAGCGAATTCAGACTTGACGGACAATTTCGCGAGTGGTTAACTTCGAGGTCTGTGAATTCCCGAATCAGTGAAGAACAGCGTGTTGTTACTTTTCGCGTGTTGTTATTTTCGCTGTCAGGGACGTGTTCGCGAAATTCGCGAAAAATAAACCACCACGAAATATACAGCGTGTACAGTATGTCGTCGTTCATGACAATCTCGCACCTCGTCCGGGCTCGATGCCTGGTATGTGCACGTTGCGCCGATCTGCTGGTCTGCCTCCGTGTCGGAGTGCTCGACGTTGTCAGCCTCAAAGACGGGCGTCACGTTGTGGCACAGTGCGATCGCCTTGACAGCTTCATGAACCCGCGTCACCACCGTGCGTCGCACCTGCACAATGTCAACGAATCATTAGATACGCCCCCACACTGTGAGTCGATGTGTGGTTTCACCTGCTCGTTAGCAGAGCATTACTTAGCTGACCAGCACAGCGACACGGTTTAGCTCACCTGCACAACGACAATACCCGGTTTAGCTCACCTGGGCACGCACGAATCGACATGATAGGATTGCGCAATAACAGCGAGCTAATGGGCATCAAAGCCAGCCGCGTACATGAGTGCACATTAAACCTTCACGTGGGAGCAAGAATGAAGAGCAGATGGAGTGGTGGTTGAAGCTCGCAGCATCCAGAACACGTATATGCGCACGCGCGTCACTCACCCGGGGCATGGCCATCACAGTGGCACGTGTTGGGGTGCTGCTGGAGCTGCCTGATGCTGCCGGCATATACACAGACCTAACGTGTGTCAGCACCTAATAAGGACACGTAGAGAAGGCAGTTTTATTACACGACTTACGTAATCACATCGGCTAAATATCCTAAACTCCCGGCTAAACCCTCCTTTTTAAAAATGTACTCATTTAACTCTGGGTTCAGTTTTTTTTATTTTCAAACTTGAAATAGCAGCATAACTTTGATTTAGCTTGCCGTAACCTAACTTATCCATACGTGAATGATTCAACGATGTACCTCAAATAAACATGAACATGTTTTTTTGCCATCTAACAATAAAAACACTAGGTCAGGATTAGTAACAACACGAAATCACCAGGCCCACCACAATATACAAGCAATTTTCAAATAGACAACAATTGTTTGGTAGGTTGTATATAATTAAATAACCCAGGGCATGTACTGGTGTACTGATAACTTGTACCTCATCCATGGTGTCAGCGCCAAACGATACTGTACCAAGATGCACTCGCTTAAAAACCTGCAAACAAAATCAAATAATCACTAAAACACATGAATACAGTTAACAGTGAAACGAGCAAGTTATTTTGTTAGACATATTAAACTAATAAGTAAAAAACCCAATGAAAAACTGTAGAATGCATCTACAGTGATATTCTCACGAAGATGAGACCATGTTAACAGGTAAAATGGCGGCGTGTGCAGTGTGTGTCACACTCACGGCTGTGCTCACCATCTCGTTCTGCGTCAGCGTGCCCGTCTTATCACTGAGCAGGTAGACGATGCGACCGAGCTCCTCTGGTATGGTGGTGCTGCGCACGACTGCACCTGGTAGCTCTTTGTCCCGCTGGATCATCCACGAGTACGTCGCCTTGCCCATGTCCAGGTTCACGCGTAAGCTGAGGGTGAGAGAATGCATGGTCAGAGATTCATCACGTTTAGTATTGTGATGTGCACTACAGCATGATACGTGTGATGAGTTGCAGCACGGTACAACGCAGCGTGTCATGCCACATATACCACAGGCATATATAATGAGGCAGTTTCTGAATAATTGTTAATGATGTGTTTATTAGTATATTGTGAAATTGTAAGCAATGTGCAGGAGTTATGAGGGTTATGAAGCTTTTACACAGTGAAGCCAGGCATGTACACAATTAGTGGAAGTAGGTTTATTATGACAGCTTGCATGGCTAGGTGCCTCTGGAGGGCAGGAACATGGTGGCATATCGATGTAGTGTTGTCATTAGTGCTGAGATAATGGAAGTTTGACGACCGTTACGTGCAAATGAAGCAAGTCGGAGGGTGATGTTGGCAATAAAAGCTAAACGTAGGAGAAAGAAAGATGGAGGCCTGAGCCCCAAACGGGCCTGGATGGAGGTCGGTGCAGCGAGTCGGCGCACGGCTATATAAGGAAGCGCACACCCGAGTCACGGCAGGTTGGTGACAGTTCGGTCACACAGAGAGACAGTCAACGTTGAGTAAGGCTTCGCCGATCGTGCGCTTCACAACTGCAGCGAGATCTACCACTCTACCGGCGAAGAGCTTCCAACGACAAGACTGCCTCTTCTGCAGCCCAAGATAAAGTTTCAAGCGACGATGAACCTAGCAAGGCGATCATCGCATTCAGTCCGACCGCACCAAACAGCACAACATCCAGCTCGGGAGCGCGACTAACCAGAGAGACCTGTGATCCGTTCGTAAGATTAAAGATTTGGTAGACATCTGTGTTAGCCGTGTTTGCACACACTTTTATGTAAAGCAGTTATTAATGTAGTAATGTTTGATGAAAATTAAAGTTTAAACGTCGAGTCCTGCAACACAAATATTGGTTATTATTATTATTGACTACGATAGCCTAAAGTTATTTTTTACATGACACTGAACCGCATAGAACCTGAGGGGAGCCGATAGCTTCATTATACATACGTATGACTCATATGACTTGATATGTGGAACCATGTTCATCACATGCACTTATACATACTTAATGTTGCAATAATGAATCGCAATTGTGAGGCTATTTTAAGGTTTTGTAGTTAATTCAGCAAGAGTTAGTTGTTCGAAAACGGTATCGGCATCCCTCTTTCATGGTCACCGAGGAAAAGCAAGGTCAGAAACCAAACCCTATGTTAAACTGGTCATTACACTGGTGTGAGTTATCATCAACAACGCCACAATAAGCAACCACAATGAATGAACATCGTATAAATACCTTAAAGGAATGATGTATGAGAACAGCAGGATGAAGCGGGCCAAATATCTGTACCAGGGACCAGTGAAGCCCTGTAAGTAACCAGCAGCGAAGATGCTGTCATCAATCTTAAGTGACAGCCTAATTTCACTGTTCATTCTTCAAAACACAATCTGTATTTTACTGCTATCAAACTATGCTATTATAAGAGCTGCAAATAGATTCCTAGCAAGTAGCGGTCAATCATTGCTGCACTGCATCACACACTTTACTACATGTTTTTGAATAATCTGCGATGCTCACCTTTATGGAAATCATGAAGAGGGACACAATTATCACAGATACGAACAGAACCTTTGTCAGAGTGTTGATTTCAAGATCAAGTTGTCCAACCTGTACAGACAGAAAACAAAACCATTTCTCAACAAATTTTCAGTAAAGAAAAACATTTATCTGCATTCTCTGCTCCATACCTTTGAGCCCATCTGTATGCCTGTGTACATTGCCCCCTTACCTTCGAGTGTGGCTGTGTGGCTGTGGTCAGTGCCCACTACCTTTGAGTAGAGCTGCGTGACTGTGTTTGGCAGTGCCCCCTGCCTTTGAGTAGAACTGCGTGACTGATTGGCAGCGCCCCCTAGCTTTGAGTAGAGCTGGGTGACTGTGTTTGGCAACGCCCCCTACCTTAGAGCAGAGCTGCATGACTGTGTTTAGCAGCGACCCCTACCTTACAGTAGAGCCGTGTCTGTGTTTGGCAACACCCCCTACCTTAGAGCAGAGCTGCATGACTGTGTTTAGCAGCGACCCCTACCTTACAGTAGAGCCGTGTCTGTGTTTGGCAGCACCCCCTACCTTAGAGTAGAATTGCGTGACTGTGTTTGGCAGCGCCCCCTACCTTTGAATAGAGCTGCGTGACTATGTCTGGCAGCACCCCCTACCTTAGAGTAGAACTGTGTAAATGTGTTTGGCAGCTCCCTCCACATTTGAGTATAGCTGCGTGACTGTGTTTGGCAGCGCCCCCTACCTTTGAGCGTGGCTGTGAGGTGTTCATGACGCTGCGTGTCTCGGAGCCGGTGTAGACGACCATGCCGAGCGCGGTGCCAGATGCGACCACCGTGCTCGCCCACACTGCATTCTCTATATTCAGTGGTGCCTCACACCCCAGCCCCTCGTCGTCTGTCTGCAATGACAAAGCCACCGTCTGTCATCGAGTGTCACAGCGAGCTGACCACACATGCCGTGATTCTGGCCGGTGTCTGCATTCAAAAGCAAATCGGCTTTTTATGTGACGTATATAGAAATATTTCATTATATCATCTGTTGTGATATATTGTAATTATAGCAAGGTTACATAATAATCAGCGGTCTACCGAGTTACGAACATCTGGACTGATTGCAAATGCAGTTCTACCATTTAAATAAATTTCTATGACCTACAAACCACGACCAGCACGACCATGCCAGTCAAAGCTGTACTAAAAACAATCGAGTTACAAGATTTGAACAATTGAATTACAGTTGAAATTTGAGAATCAGTTTATGAATTCAACCTCAAGGATTCCATGTATGTATGATAGTATTCATTTTCTTACATTATACCTTATATTGGGCAGCTAGAATCGGCTGTTCAAAACAATCAATGCTAGCAAAATATTTGTATTCCTTCGACTTAATCACACTATTCACAAGAGAATTTCACTCACCCGTCGCACTGTTCCAATAAAACTGTGGATATCCTTCTGTGGTTTTTCTGCATAGACTGAGGCATTCATATTGAATAAGTCCTGTAACAGTACAATAAATTTGTAGTGGCTTCCATTACCCATATAGTGTATAGTGCAAATAACTTCATCTTGACGATTCCGTATTTAAGATGAATTAACATTTAACAGCCCCATGCATTCATCTCCCTGGCGACGTTCAAACACGCATGACTGATTGCTTACAGCATCACCCCCGAGTAACTGTGTGCAGCTGACAGCAATCCTCAGCTTCCAGTCTGTCTCTCCATCTAGTTGATCGGTACGAACAAAGCAGGAGCCACTCCTCTCAGTCGTACGCAACAACACCAGGTCAGCCGGGACACGCTGGTTCTACAAGAACCATCAGTCAAAGTATCATTAATAACTAATCTTAACAACAACAATAATGATGATTATTATTATTATCAGCATCACCATTATCAATAATATTATCATTACACTATCATTCTACTACAAAATTGACTACCTTCATAGTACCATGGATAACATGGTAACCATCACGAGACTAATCCTAATTTTTTTCTTTATTATGTGAACAATTTGGTGTTATAAATATTATTATTATAGTAGTCTCTTAAAACTTGGTCCAAATACCCTAAACTACATTTAAATATGTCTGCAACACTAATTCTCTCAGCAAGGTCTATGTTTTTCTAACATTATTAATATAACAATAGTGAGAGACAATGACATTTCCCAGCAGGTTTTCAACAGACAGAGGCAGCAGGCAGTGCTACCTTTTCGACAAATACGAGATCTCCAACACGTATAGCAGAGCTAGGTACTCGCTGGATGCCAGCATGGGTAAGTTTGCTGTACAGCTGTGAGTTGGCTTCCTTGTCTCTCCGATAGCGACGGAAGTCATCCAGAGCCTCTCGAATCATCGTCACAGCAAGAACGAAGCCCTGTCAAGTAGTATTTAGTGGATATGAAGTAGAGGATGTGTAAGCCTAGCATTCCTGCGTTGAATGATTGTACAATTCATGGAAAGTATTAACAACTTGACATTGTCCTTATTGAGTATGACTATTTTGTAGAACATATACCACATATAGGCTGATGCATATGAAGACCATGCAAACTTCAGGTGAAGACACACTGTAGAATTCATGGTTTGCTAATCTATGGGTGATTGTGTAAAGGAGAAACTCTCCAAATAACACTAAAACTTCCCAAAATTACAACAGAAACATGAATTTTTATGTTTATAAAGCATCAGTATGAAACAAATCATGCTTTTTAAATATATTCCTGCGATCACCAACAGAATCAACAACTTTTTTTACGCATATTCCTTCAATCCCACCATACTAGACAGAACGTATTTGAAACTTACCAGAGGGCCCCAGTAGGTGTACAAGTAACCAATGCGCACATCAGGGATGAATTGAGAGATGGCAACAATCAGGAAGTAAAGATTCAGGAAGAACTTGAACTGCTCAAACAGAACCTACAAACAGACAAACACCAATAACAAATCAATCCTACTGTGTTTTATTCGTTGGCAGATAGATGAAACATTGTGATGGTGATGTATATCATATAAGACGTGTGAACAGCAAAATTCATTTTTTAGTTCCCAACATCACATCAATACATCTAGACTATATATCTCCCACGCATGCACTTTTATGAAAATAGTTTAGCTGGTTGTTTTCTTAAGAATGTTATCATTGTGAATCTTACCAAAGGAATGAAGGTGAGGATGTTGTACTTCTGGTTGCGTATAACATTGGACGGAAACTTGCCCGATGGTGCCTCACCGATATGTAGCATGCGACTACGATACTCCTTGTTTCGCCTGCATGACCGCGATATCCAATCGCAGCACCTGGGGAAAATGCATGCAGTAATATGGTTTAACACAGTGAAGCTCCCAGCACAGCAGCAATAGAAATGATTGCACTATAGTATAATGACCTTCTAATAACCTTAAAATTGTACAAATGACACCTGCTTATCTGATCACACATTTGCAAACGAACTTATCCACTTCTGCGAGCAAATTTAAAATGAGGTAACAACCACCAGCATGCTACCACGAAAATAATCTCTCACTTACACACAAGCATATTTATTATGCTCGTGTATAAATACCCATGCACATATGACATAAAAACACAATGTGTGGAGTTGGGAATGCAGTATATTGTAATATACCCCAGTGTCAATGCCAGTAATCCTACTGCTGAGCCAGAATGCTAAAGTCACAAGAGTCAAAATCATAGAGGGCACTAACATTTCTACATAACATATTCAAACATGTAGTTCTTGATTTGTGCATAGAAAACAGAATGAAAACGTGTTATCAACATTTACATGAGTGCACCAACTTACACTAACTTGTACATACACTAACTAGATACATTAACTTGAAATAAAAGGAAAGATAAAGGCCTGTGAGGAAAAGGAAGTCTAGGAAAATGAAGTAATAATCAACGTATTTATAAAACATCGGAATTATATAAAACCAAGATGTTTAGATTATGTATTGATGTATTCATTTATGATCTACTTTCATAAATATTTAATGACCCGATTTCTATTAAATTGCCAAATCACACTTTTTGATAAAAAAAACCCGACAATATATAGTCAAGTTCATTGTGTAATTTCGTTAACTTTTTGGGAGGATTTGGAAACCTATATATTTTCGGAATCTGTATTGTATAGGCAATCAGAAAACCAATGTTTACAATTTGCCGGAAGCATGCATGGCGGCAATCTTGGATTTTCAAAATGGCCACCTTCAAAATGGGTGTTTCTCAATATCTCAGCATCCAGGTAGCCTAGAGTAATGATTTTAACGGCTAAACATACATTTTCAGGGGTGAGGAAGCCAGTGGTACAAAGTAAAATAAGCTAAACATAACCACAAAGCAGATTATCATATTGATTTTATTATAATAAATGTTCTAAATGGCTCAGAACTTCTACATACATGTAGCAATTCAAACCTCTAGCATGTCTAGGCAGCTTCTTGCACAACTAAACTTCAATATCATGATATCATGACAAAATAAGTGTGATATAGCATAATCTTTAATATATAGCAGAATCTTTACACATCATCATCATCACTGTCACTGGTCGGCAACATGTCATTCCTAGAGTCCTCATCATTCTGGCACTGAGTGCTGCACTGGCAGAGGTCTGTGCATGATAAGTTATTGGACCTGCAAGAGCATCGAGATGTTAAACAGTCTGCTCTGCACTGGCATCTCACCATCTCAATGATGGCCTTGGGGCTGTGAGGACCTCAGTTGTGATTGGTTTCACCTGATCAGCTGCTGTGTCCTTGTAAAAGCCATGCTGCAGTGGATCCAGGAACTGCTGCTGAACAATGCTTGCCTGACCCCATACTGTGGCCTGGATCTGGACACTGTGGATGTGCTGCTTGAGAGCACCAAGGGTGGGAGGCAGCTTGTCACTTTCAGCCATATGCTTGCAGAAAAGATGCCATTGCAGCTCAGGGATGCTCGCAATCTGGATGCCCTTTGGTGCGTATGCAGCACAGACGAATGTAGCCAGCGTTGACAGCAGCTCTTCAGTGACTTCAGCGGCATCTGAAAGCATCTGCAGAGCATTGATGACTTCTCCGCCTGCTTTGAGGTAGACTTGCAGCCAGGTTGCCTTGCCTATGCGAGAGAACCTCCCAGTGTTGTCTGCCCCCGTGAATGCGTGGAAGGCTGGCAAAGCCTTTGCTCTTTCTGGACCTAGATCTGTCCATATTGGCTGCACTTGGACCACTCCGGAAGCCATCGACATGGACGTGTTTCTCAGCAGGTCATAATGTGCTATGACCAGCACCAGAACATCAGTGTCTGGGGAGAAGACCACCAACTCTGCATCAGGTGGGTTCCTCTGTGATGCCAGCACTGCATGGTAGATCAGCAGTGTGTCCGCTTCTTCGTGATTGTTGTCCTCGATTAGCAGCTCGCTATTGCTCCTAGTACGTCCTGCGGCAGATGCGATAACCAGCTTTGACAAGTCTTGGTTGTACTCCAGGGTTTTTGCTGCCAGATACTCAGTCAGATCAGCCTTCGTTTTGACGTGGGAAAGGAACCGGCTCATTGGGATGTGCTTGATGCTGGTCTCATCTCTGATCTGATATTGGATCGGATCCTTCCCTTGTGGTACTCTTCAGGGAGTCAGCCTTGTATGTGTCAAACACCAGCATGATCTCATCACAGTCTCTTGTGAGAGACATCAGTCTGGTATTGAAGCATTCACTGAGGTCTTTGACTGTCACTACCGTGGCTGGTTTCTTTGTTAGCTTCTGCACGACCACCATACCGTCCACCAGTGCAATTTTTCGACTTGGATGAGGATCTTCAGTGGGTGTGCAGTCCATGGTTTCTGGATCCACTGCATCGCGCTGCAGAACACTTGCACCATGCAGCTGCTGCTGCTGATCTTCATCGGGTGGTTCTGCTGTTCCCAGCTTCTCAAGGAGGTGGATCAACTTTGCCTTATCAATACATCATACATGGCAGCATTGCCCCGTTTGCCGCAAACAGTGCCCTCGGTGTCAACGTGAACTCATAGTTGCCGATGGCTTGTTTCTGGTCGATGTCTCGGTTTGACCTGGCAAGGACCATCAGCCTTCCGTACAGATCCTTGGTCTCCTTCAGATCTACAGTCTTGTCTCCGAGTTTCACACTGGTTTTCTTGTTGCCAGACATGAACATCTTGTTGTTGTGTTTCTACACTGGTGCCCAGAGGCTGACGTCCCCATTGATTCGCTCTGACACGTACTCTTCATACAACTTCTGCCCAGTGACATCAATGTTCAGGATCTGTGGCACATACTCGTCTGGGATGTAGGCATAGGTGATCAGATTGTGCAGCTGGTCACCTTCAGTGGCAAATGGATTGCCATGACTCAGGATCGCAGCCTTGATCTTGTCGATTGCGTCATGCTCCCTCTTGACTGCACTTGGTCTAAGGTCATGGTGCTCTGTGACCTTGCCAGCTTCCACATCAAACTGACTCTTGAACTCGCTCGACAGGCATGACAGTTCTAGTGCAGCCATGAAGAACCTCTGTCTAGCGTTGGCGTTGTTGGAGATGCCAATCAGTCCAGAGTGAACCTTTATCAGCTTGTTCAGATGTTCGCATGCGTGGTCTGCACCAATGGATACAAACAGGATCTCGTTCTTGGTGACGGATATGTTTCCAGCTTCCAGTTCCCTCCAGGTATTGGGGTGGTCTGTTCTCAGGTCATACATGTCTGCGATGTACCGAGGCCAGAGTCGCTTGTACTTGATCCGGTCCATAGCAAAAGACATCTTGCCCAGTGCTTCTCCAGCTTCGAGATGGAGCACCAGGTCAGCGTTTCGGGATGCCGCTACGAAGAACAAGATTGTCTCCACTCGGTGTAGATAGTTCATCATTGATTTGAACATGGCATTCTTGGATCTCTGGGCCTCCCAGTCCTGGAATGTTTTCAGCACTTCAGCATTGGTCAAGGCTTGAAAGAGGGTGATGTTGGCATGTTTCACGGATTCAGCCTTTGTGCATTTGTTAAAAAAAATTGTTAAAAAATAGGCAGCCATTTTGAAAATCCAAAATGGCCGCTTTGTGGTTATGTTTAGCTTATTTTACTTTGTACCACTGGCTTCCTCACCCCTGAAAATGTATGTTTAGCCGTTAAAATCATGACTCTATGCTACGTGGATGCTGAGATATTGAGAAACACCCATTTTGAAGGCGGCCGTTTCGAAAATCCAAGATGGCCGCCATGCATGCTTCCGGTAAATTGTAAACATTGGTTTTCTGATTGCCTATACTATACAGATTCCAAAAATGTATAGGTTCGCAAATCCCCCCAAAAAGTTCACGAAATTTAATATCTGGACATAGTGAACTTGGCTAATACGCATTACAGATATGATGCTCTTCGAACCCATGCAATGACATAAGTGCCATCATTGGCTAAATACCACTCTTCAATAGTTATCAATGTAGTAACCACGATGCCAACGTGCAAATTCTCTGTGCTTGTAATGTATAAGAAAGCATATAGCCACATGCACAGCCGCTCCTAGCTCACCGACAGAAAATGTTTGCCCAGAAAGTGCACAGGTAATAGTGCAGTTTGTCAGAGGTCGTTGCTTCGTGACCCCATTGCCGCGGTAACAGCACATCAGCATCTTCAACTTCAAATCCCTCACAATCGCCGTTACCGGCAGACGCCGGGGACATTAGCGGTACTTCGTCCATGTCTCGCTAGAAGGCGCTCAGACAGGAGCGCATGCAGAATGCAAACTAGAAAGAGATCGGAAATGAGAAACGAGTAAGCAAAGCAGTTACAGTCCTTCATGCGCAGCAATTCACCGTCAAGCTCCAATTTATAAGCATGTACGTCACACGAAATAAGAAAAGTAAATGATTGGGATGATGGAAGTAAGAAAGGTTGATCAGGTCATTACCAAGAGAAATGTGTTTACACTATGTTTACATAAAGTATTCCAATAGTATCAAGAGTAGATAATAACATCTATTATATATATTATCTACTCTTGATAGTATTTAGACAGCAGATGAAATGCAGAGAAAATAATTGTATCTATAAAGTTAGGCCAACCGTGAAAGCTGCACCACCTGCTTTTAAATAACCTCAACAATCATTAATTTAACCAAAATGAGTGTCTCAGTATTTATTATAAAATAAAGTCTAGAAAGCAATATTCATAGCAACAAAGGTGTCTTTATTTGCTATACAAAGAAATTGCCTTACATAGCTTCCGTATAATTGGTTATAATAATAAACTAAATATCTACAAGTATATTCAACAGTGTAGATAAGCAACATTTCTATTGAAACTAAAATAAAATTATTTTATATAACGTATTATATAGTCAAAACTGATTAAGTGCCATTTTTACTAATACAATATACAAAGTGAGCCTGCTGTTCTACAACATTGCACTGCCAAATATTTTAAAATATATACATATTATGCAAAATATGTTATGAATATGCGGTTAAGCGGGGGACACACTATGCAGATTTATTCGCACGACCGCAGCAATTAGCGTCTAGTGTGTCCGCTCAAGCGATGGCAAATTTCGCCGCAAATCCCATCCGCACTAAAATTCGCACCTATCAAACCTGTTTGATATTTTTTGCCGCGAACTTTTATCGCCGCGTACAGATTCGCATCGTGTGTCTATGGAAGTGAAAATCGAGCCGGTTGATGTTATAATGCAGCGAATCATTGATCAGTATGCTAATCACATGAATGAAAAATGGTGGCGATGGAAACGTGGACGAAGGAATAACAAGACGATTTAGTACTTTATTGGGCGATGCAGCCCTGTTTATTTAATACCAAGTTACCCTCTTAAAACGATCATTGCGAGAATTTTGCTCAGAAAAACGAAATATAACAGCGAAAATATCCTGATTACCGCACACATTCAAAACATCATATTTATGGCAAGTTATAGCATAAAAAAATTGATTTGACACTCATACCAGCAATTACTTTTTCNACACACACACACACACACACACACACACACACACACACACACACACACACACACACACACACACACACACACACACACACACATACACAAACAAACAAACAAACAAATACCCCGTACAGACTGCAAAATTTGATATGGTATTAAACTAGCGCGCGTCAGGCCCGGGTCTGACGCAAGCTAAATTGTAGCGTAGGCCTACAGACTGCATATTTGATCCTGCTTTTATCGTCTCAGCTCAGCTCGCCGCGTCAACCCGCACACAGCGAGGTACAGCGAGCGTACAATTACATGACCTAAATAAGGCTATGGGCATGCGTATTGCGATTTAGCACCCGGTCTGGCCCGCTCGTTGCGTACAGACACACACACAAGCGGGCTATCTTAGCCCGGGCCTGGCCCTGCTTCATTTGCGGGGCCAACTTGGAGCGGGCCAGCGCGTATTTGGAGCGGGATAGCGTGTACACACTGCAAATATTTGGCGCGGGTCTGGCGCGCGTTAGTTTAATACCATATCAAATTCGTAGTCCGTACGGGGTATATGTACATGATAAAAGAAACACACACACACACACACACACACACACACACACACACACACACATGCGCGCACACATATATACGCACGAACATACACAAACAAACAAACAAACAAGCGCACACACACACAACAAACAGGCAAACAAACACACTCACATACGCACACACATACCCACACAAACAAACAAACAAACAAACACGCACACCACACACCTCTAGCCTTAACCTCTAAGTCTGGCCGTATGTCCATCTGTCTATCTAACTGCCTAACTTACGTCTGTCTAACTGCCTATAACTTTACGTCTGTCCGTGTGTCTGCCTCACTGTGTGTTTAAGCCTATACATCTTCCCGTCCGCCTGTCCATCTCTGCCTGTCTAACAACCATCTGAACGCGGTGATTCGAGGTCTTTCTGTGACTGTGATGCTCTTGCTCTTCCACTCACTCTCTTTACTACTAGCTCCTTCAGTCGGTATGCATCACCAGACCCTATAAGGCACATAGAACATCGTTATCACGACCATGCATTCTCCCAAACTGCATGCACCCAGGCACTTGAAGCGTTTCAATAAAATATAGCCTAATGCTAAATAAATACGAAATCGATTTACTACCAAATTCTTAATGTTTCTATACTCTCTTTCACCTATTATTGCCGACAATTTCCTGTAAATTTCGTCCAAATCCTCACACGTTATAAGTGTCAGTGTGCACTGTGCAGCCGCGTGAGCAATGGCCGCCGCCAACGTGTGAGGATTTGGACGGAATTTACAGGAAATTGTCGGCAATAATAGGTGAAAGAGAGTATAGAAACATTAAGAATTTGGTAGTAAATAGATTTCGTATTTATTTAGCATTATATTTTATTGAAACGCAATAGATAGATAGATAGATAGATAGATAGATAGATAGATAGATAGATAGATAGATAGATAGATAGATTTTTTGGTAATTTTCTTTCAATCAAGTGGTCACCAACTGAGCGCTTTATTATCCCGGGCAACGGAGGGAAACTATAGTGTTTGATATTTTCGCTGCGTATTTTTACCGCTGCGTACAGATTCGCATCGTGTGTCCGTAGAAGAGAAAATTGCGCCGGCCGATGTTATAATGCAGCGAATCATTGATCAGTATGCTAATCACATGATTGAAAAATGGCGGCGATGGAAACGACATGGACGAGGGAAAAAGAAGAAGATTTAGTACTTTATTTGGCGATGCAGCCCTGTTTATTTAATACCACGTTACCCTCTTATAGGGACAGGACCAGTCGCAAAATTGCGCTTCGTGAATTAAGCTCACAGCTTAATTTAACAGGTATTTTTTTGTTTTCTAAACATACTGCTTCAAAAGTCATACTAAAAACCGCCAATAAACAGCAATCAACATTGACGATATTAACGCAAATACCAACTGTACGTTTTTAAGGATATTTGAAAATGCAGGATGCTATAGAATTAATTTTGAGGCTGCTCATTACCACGTTCCAGTAGTAGCGAACACATGGGATTAGGGGTTCTCAAAACCAGTGACATGTCGGCGACAGTAAATCGCGTACGTTGTAGTGTGTCCGTTCAATTTTAATCGATGCGTTTGCGAATATTTTCGCTGAGAATTTCGCTGCGGATCTGATTGCAGCGAAATTCACATAGTGTGTCCCCCGCTGTAACAGTTACAGCAGGAGAGCGCAACCGAACGCCAAGAGGTATTGCATACCCGGTAACGGTTGATTGTATCCCTCTTGTCGTGTCTTGATGTTCTTAGTCTATGATGTAATAACTGGAAAGCGCATTCATTGGCTATTCCATCCAAGCACAATTACCGTATTTACTCGTGTATAACTACTTGTTTGTACACAACTTCAATAAAAAAAAATCAGGGGTGCGACTCATACACAAGGCTAACAGATCTTATGTAAGAATTGTCATCGTTATCGCAACCAGCCGCTCTATATCCAGCCTCATCTTCCATGTAAATTTCTATTATAAAAGATTCGTACCAACTTTTCAAGGCAAAATATGGCGTGTTCTTATACACGAGTAAATACAGTAGGCAGCTTAGCCGCCATATTGCCAGTCACAGGGACTGCCAAAATTGGCTCGTTAGTATGTCATAAAAATAGTGATATTCTAAGCATGTAAATGAATAAATAAATAAATAAATAAATAGTAGATATAATACATGTATATAATAGCATATTGTTGTAATAATAAATATTATATAATACATAGGCCTATTTGTTTATAAGAATCTACTCATGTCGGTATTTATATAACGTTATTTCGTTATCAGCGTTTAGATACTTGCTAACACGAACGATAGAAAGTTATGTAACGGTTAGGATACGCACACACACGCAACGCGCAAACACAAACGCACGCGCACACACACGTACACACGTACAGGCACGCGCAGACACGTACGCCCGTACAAGCACACAGATACACAGACCACACATACTGATACACAGACACACACGCGCGCACGCACACACGCACACACAGCTTTAATTAGGTAGAGTAATAAGGTTAGGGTTAAGGTTAGGGCTAAGGGTGTTAGGGTTAGAGCACTTTTTAATGGTTTTTGGCATGCATTCTTTAATATATCGTAAATATATGTTAAGATATTTTAGAAGTGCCGTAGTAAACATATCCTACAACGCCCACCAGTCCGCTGCATTAACAACTTGGAGTTGTACGAAGCTGGCATGATGTGCACAGGCATTGATGTTTCAATAAAATATAGCTAAATAATATTAGTACGAAATCTAGATTTTACTTACCAAATTCTTAATGTTTCTATAAACTCTTTTCACTACTATTATTGCCGAGCAATTCCTGATAAAATTTCCGTCGCAAATCTCCAGCATCTTGGCTCGGCGCCATATGCTGCTGCTCAC